>NC_079339.1:19409926-19709926 GCF_029582105.1 Oenanthe melanoleuca
AACAGCCTCCGAAGAAAGGACTTCTTCGCTGATGTCGGTAACTTCATGGCTCTCTTTCTGCGCAATGGTTTCATGGGTGGCCTTCTCAGGCACAGCACCTTTTGGGGAGTTTGCAGCCCTTTGTGAAGGTCAAGGTGCTTGTTGCAGAAGTACTTGACATTTGCTTCGGAGAGACGCAGAAGCATGGTCTCTGAGAGGTCCATACACTGCGCGTGGACCCAGTGGCCAGCCCCGCCGGCACAGGATCATTGCAGGCTTGTTGAGCTCCGTCGAATAGAAAGGGACCCAGGTGTTAATGTCAATATTGCAACTGGCACAGCAGGTGATCCAGTAGCCTGTTTCTGATTCATCTTCTTCGTCATCTTCATTGTAAGTATCAGCATCGTCAGCATCAAAGCTATTGGCTTCAGCACTAAAGCAAAACTCCTCCGAGTCTTCAAATGGAGTGGAGTCTCCAGGGTCTTCACTTGATGTCTGACTGCAAATTTGTGTTATCAATTCTTCTTCCTTGTCCTCTTCTGCCCCTTTGCATCTCAAAATGTAGAAGTAGTTTGCATCTGGGATTATTTGTTTGTTGGCCCCTGGAATGCCCAGCAAAACAGACCCTTTACCCATATCACAGCCAAACCACGTTCTGCAGTGTTTAATATCTGGTGTCCACTCTGGGCTCACACTTTCAACAATCTCTATCCTACTGTCTTCCAGAACTATGGTGTTACACACCAGCCGTTTCTGGCTGTCTGAGTGGTAGCCACCGACAAGGACAAACTCAGTGTCACTGATCTGGGTCACTATAGCACTTGAGACTGATATCCCCCCTGGCAGGATGGTGCAGGTCACAGCCGGGCTGCCCAGGGGCAGATCAATTTTTAGCTTGTATAAGTTGGGGGACCTGGTGTTATTTTGAAGTGAGTGTCCTCCCAAGATGTAGATTGTATCATCTCTGGCAATTGAGACGTGGAAAGAAAGCCCATCTTGAAGCTCTGGAAGTATGTATGATGTACAGCATCCAAACTCAAAATCAATGAGAAACACAGATGGCAAACAGTCAACCACACTGTTCCATTTTTCAGTGGTTCTTTGTGCAAGAGGAGTATACGACCTCCCTCCAAACAGAACAGCCACGCTTTTTCCCCGGCTATGAACTACATTAATTGTATGCCCATATCTAGCTTCAGGGACATCTCCACCCAGGTCTTTCTCAATGCATTGGAATGTCATTCTCTTGCTAGTTTTGTTTACCAGACTCATAAAGTAAATCTTATCAGAAAGGTCGTTGTTGGGTGTTTTACCACCGTGGATGATGTACTGGTACTCATCAGCCCCTGCATCGCTTCTGAGCGTGCAGAGGGCAGGGTAGCGGAGAGGGGGAAGGTAACACGAGTCCTTGGAGAAGAAGGCAGGCTTCATTTTGAGCTCGTTCTGCTTTATATCGAGGAGGAAAACACCAGTGGGGCAGGATCTCTTTGGCCATCCTTTCTGACCAAAGAAGAAAACATGCTCATCAAAATTCAGGAGAGAGAAGCCCGGCTGAAGCAAGGATGAGTTACTGACGGCGGATACCATCTGCAGCGACATTTTGTCTGTTGACTGTGCCATACCGCGGCTGAGAAAATAAAAAAAAAAAAAAAAACAAAACAGATCAAACATGGATGAGATACTATCACAATTATTTAACAAATCCTATGGAAGTTTTGCAGCAGTTCACTCTCTGAAACCCGCAAAGACACGCTTTTCTGCATCTCAAGATATGCATACAGCACGATCCATGCCATGGTTCGCACTATTTCGCGGTATTTGGGGGGTTTGAGCACACACGGCAGCGGGCCCATCAGCCCGACACGGCCGCAGGCCGGCGCTGCAGCGGCTCCGGCGGGCGCGGCGCTCCCCGGAACGCGGGCCCGCGGGCTGCTGGGGCCGGTAGTCCGCGCTGCTGCCCGGCCCGGCCCGCTCGGCTCGTCCCGGCCGTGGGCAAGCGGGACCGGCGGGCTCCGGGAGCGGTGAGTGCGGCCGCGGGCCGGGCTCGGTCTGCTGGCGGCGGGGGAGCAGCGCCGGAGCTGCCACGAGCCGGGATTTCCTGCCCGTGTGTCGCCCGGGGATGCCGGGCTGGAGCCTCCCGGCTGCCGGGCCCGAGTGCGGGAGCCTCGTCCGGCGGCGCTCGGGGCCGCAGGAGACTCCGGGAACCTGCCCCGCGCGGAAACTAACACCGCCCGTCTGTTTACGGGGAGAAATCGGGTTTGTGTACAAGGAGAGCGTCAGGGTGCGTTGCTGCTGTGGAAGCAGGCGGTGCCGCTGCCTGTGCAGCCGTGCAGGGCCCGGTGCGGGGTGAGCCTCGGCTGGTGCTCACAGCCCACTCGGGAGCTCGGCCTTGCCGGTGCCGGGGCTCGGAGCCTTTGTCTTTCGTCTCCGCGCTTTGCTCACGAGTAGGTTTCAAGGGGTATCTTTTACACTTGTAGAGTGTATCTTTCATCTTGAAGATGGAAAGGAGTTTGTGTAATGAGCCTGGATATTGACTGTGGAAGAGCTTTGGAGCGCACAGGCACTAGGGAGGAAATAAGTGACTGATTCATTGTGTCCTTTGGTGACAGCAGACTTGTGCCCTTTAGTAAATATCCAACTTCTCTGTCCCTGCCTTTGCCGAATCCCCAGAATTTAAGGGCGTGAACTACATATTAGAAGAAACCACCAAATCGTGCATTTTAAAACCTAGTTCACTTTTTTTTGTTTTTATGTTCTTTTTTTTTAATCTTAGGATTCATGTTTTTCTTGTTGCTGAATTTCATTTTACTGTGACAACAAAAACAGACACATAGGGTTTCTTTTTTAAGGCAGGATTGGTGTCTTCTAGTTAAGTGACATCAAAACCCGGGGGATCTGAACAACATTGTGTAGAGGAAAAGCTGCTGTAAAAACAAGGGAACTGATGACTCTGACTACATCAATTGCCATGTTGTACAATATTGCTGCACTGCCTGCCTGCAGACTGCTACAGGAGCTGCTGTGCTAAAATAGGGATTTATCTGCCATGGAATGTTTTTCAAAGGTGATGGATGTTTACAGGCCAGAGCACACAGATAGGGTAGGCATAGCCATTACTGAGTTTTTGAAAAAAACAGTCCATGGAATGGCTGTCTTACGTTGTGGAATCATCCAAAGTTGAGTTGAGTTCTGTTCACTGTGTAGCCTAATGCCTCTGCCCTGAAGGTGGTAGTTTTTTCTACATTTAGATTTCTTTTTAGAAGTACTGCACTGTGGGTGAACTTTGGTTATAAGTTAATTAAATTAGTGAACCCTTTCCGAGCATGTCGGTATACACAGCAGGTTTTGTCCTTATTATGCATGAAGAAAGACTTATGAAGTTATTTACCTTCAGGTGATATGCTAAACAGGAATCTGCTGCTTGTTTCTTACAAGCATTCAAAAATGGTATCATCAGAGGAGCTTGCACTAAGTTAGGCTTGCTTTATTAGGCATCATTTGACTCTTCTTTCATATTGTCTAGTTACTTAGCTTCTTTGGTTTTACAGGATCTTCAGAAAAGTAAAATGTCTTCCATACTGAAGATGCTGAAAGAATATTTTGGTTCTATATGAGGAAATGAGAGTTTCTTATCTTGTACTACTCCTGTTCTAAGTTTGACTGGTTTATATTTAAAGTCTAAAGAGAGTATTAAAAGTGGCAAACAATTTAATTGACATATTGTTATGCATCTTATATTTTTACATACACTTAACCTCCAAATAGGGCAATTGTTAGTGTCCACAGTGGACAAACTATTTCCCAAATATTGAGCAGTACTCAGTTCTGAAGAGTTTACTATCTGAAGATACAGAGTGGAGAAAAGATCAGTGCAAATTGATTGATAGACACACAGAACATGCTGGTTAAGAACACTTAAATACACTTCCTTGTCATCTCGTAATATTTCTTGAACATTACATGAGCAAACAGTTCAGTACGTAATGGAGAGCATATTTCTCTGAGATTTTTGGACAGAAGGAGCTCCTTGGCCACTGGCTGGAAGTGCTTTGGATTTCTGTGTATTGTCTTGCTAATTACAGTGTGTCAATACAGTGTGGTTGCTCTTTGGCTATGCTGAACTCCAACTCTAACCTTCCAATACTGCTGATTCCTTTGGGCCATGGCTCATCTAACCCTGAACAGCTTTGGGGAACCCAAAAGATCTAACCTTGTAAGCAAAGAGTTTAAAGTGCTTTTTGTGGTTTTATGCTCAAAACTGGAGGTGGGTTGGCATTACAGCTGGTACAGAGGGAAACAGACCAATGCCTTTGTTGTGGTGCAACACAAGATACTGGGGAAGAGACACTACAAGGAGTAAAGACAAATAAGAAGAGAAGGGGGGTGTTACATAAACAATTACCAGTTATGATGACTGGAGTCGTGCTTCATCATATTTGGTGTTTTTATAAAAAGTTAAACTGTAAGGATTATACAAATAATTGAGAATCTCAGCATTACTTTTATAAGCCCCCTATTTGGGAAACAGTAGAGACCTAGAAGTTAAGCTAACAGAAAGCAAAAAACTAATATTCTCCCCCTGTTTATTTTAAAATCAAACAGTTTTTTGAGCAGGTTTTTCAGGTAGGAGTTGTTTATATGGCAAGAAGAGATTATAAGCAATTCAGATTTAGATAGATGGATTGGGAGATACATTTATAGAAGCATCAAATGAAGAGAGAAGGTGTTTTTTAATCACTAGCTCATGTAATTTGAAATGTGCTTACTATGGGAATAGATGGACATAGTTACAATTTTGTTTGGTTCATCTTTTTGTCATATTAGGTGTTCACAGAGAAGTACAGGATGAACATATTTTAATATAAGACAACGGGTACCACTGAGTGACCTAAACAGCAATTTTTGAAATTTCATATACCTTTGGAAAGTCTTCCTTGTCTTCTAGCTTCTCCTGTGGAAGCAAGTCTCCCATTGATTTGTGTCCTAGATCCTAGTAAATCTAGGGTTTATGAAATGTCACTAGATGACAGTGTTTAGGCACTGAGTCACTCCCAAACTGTGTTTAGTACTTACTGTCCTCTTTGACCCTATGCACAAATGGTTTGTTCACCTGTGTGCTTTGCCTGTTACCCAATTAGGCAACAAAAACATTCTAATTAGGAGAACAATGACTAATCAGTGCTGCTGTTTAGTGTGACATCTCATATTTTTCAACATTGAAAGTAGTATTTGTAATAATTTCACAGTAATTTGAAAGCTGCAAAGTAATGAATGACAAATGAGTTGATCTTATGAACTGTAGCAAACACAAAGAACCTTTCTTCATTTATACAAAAATAAGATATTTGAGCTGTACTGATTGGACACTGAGAGAATGGAATGCAGGATAACATGGAGTCTCAGCTGGTAAATACCCATTGCTGACCATTAATTAGTTTGCACTTATTTTGGCATGAACACAGATAACTATTATAGAATTAAATTGATGTTGCAGTATTGCGGTTTTTTTTTTCTCTGACAGTTCTGTTTTTTTCATTTCCAAAACGGAAGAGCATACCCCTGAAAAGCAAGTGCTGTTTCCAAATTCTCCACAATCAAAATCATATCCTGACACACAGAGAAGTTTGAAGTCCTCCATAAAGAAGTCTAAGGAGGGAAATTTTTTATACAGTATTTCTCAAAACATTTGCAAAGTGTATCAACCAAGTTTGCTTTGGGCAAAACAGTAATTTAGACATACCTGGCTGATAGCAGTTTTTTGTGTCCTCCGTAATCTTTCTGTGTAATTAGGATTCAAATGTGAGCAACGTGAGGAATCTTCTGTGACAGCACAGAGGGCTCGTGGCATGGAGAGACAGCCTGATGGAGGGGATCTATCTGCTTAATTTGCAGATGTGCTCCTGAGAACTCAGTCTGCTGTGGCTAACTGGCTGTGACTGTTTTTTTTTCCCTTTCCTCTCTTGTCTTCAGATGGCACAACAAGAAACCCACCAGCCTCCAGAAGCTTTAACTCTTTGCTGTGGAACAAGCTCTGAGTGACAGCAGGTGCATCTTAGGTTGTGAATATCTGCAGCATAAGCTTCTTTATGGTTGAACTTTTTTTACGCTGTTTTCATCCTCAGAATTTTTCACTGTTATTTTGAAATGTAGTTTAAAATAAATTTTGAGTTAAAAAATAATTTCAATAGGTAGTAAAAGAAAACAGCTCTTGCTGATTGGCATACTTCTTTCCCCAGGAATGCTCTGCTTCTAGCAGGCAATGACACTGAAACAGAGCAAAGGAAATGACAAAT
Organism: Oenanthe melanoleuca; assembly: GCF_029582105.1. Classification (NCBI taxonomy): domain Eukaryota; kingdom Metazoa; phylum Chordata; class Aves; order Passeriformes; family Muscicapidae; genus Oenanthe; species Oenanthe melanoleuca. Next base: position 19,416,199 of record NC_079339.1, read on the forward strand.
GCATGCAGTTCACTGAGTGAGGGCTGACTAAAAAGTCCAACAAAGTCCACTGAAGTAATTAGAAATGTCTTTTTTTCTCCTTCAGTGGCCTTCTGATCAGACCCTGAAAGACTAATAAAACTGCATCCTTCTGTGGCATTTTTCATCAGTTTCACAGTGCTTTTCTCCAACAACAAATAATGAGACGCTGGGAAATCCACTGGGAACATATCCTTTCAACAGCTAGCAGTGCTGGGGCACAGAGGATAAGTCACTTGCATAACACACCACAACAAATAAACAGAAAAACCTGGAAAACAATTTACTCTTCATAGCTCCCTGCTTTTGTTTTCCTGGCCCTGCTTCACCCACTCCTGAGTTACAACATCTGCTGCACAGTGTTTTAGAAATATCTCAACTCCCATTTGAAACCGCTGTGAGAATAGAAATAGAAGGAACTTGAAATGGAATTTGATTAGTACAGCAAAGCAAACACACCAAATGTTTGCAAAAATTGTCTTGAGACATTGAATAACTGTAATGCAGATAGGATGTGGTGATGTTTCTCATCTGAAATACAGCAGTGCTAAGGCACTGTGCCCTGTAGCATCCATATGGGCCTTTTCTACTGAAACAAAGATAAAAGGGAACTGTAATACAGAGTTGAATGCTGAAGAACTTCCCCTGAATGTAAGGGCATTCAGGTTGCATTTATTTGTGTTTTCAGTAGGGCCTAGATAATACTTGACAGCTTCTTGTCTAAGTGTTTGATGTGTTCTGACCCTTGTTTGTGTCTGTGGTCAAAGATCTACCAGCAAAAAAAAACCCCAACCCAGCTAATACTTAAGTGAAAAATCCAGTCCCTCAGTTGTGTCACTTTAGTATTTTACATTCATTTTAGGCTCTTTATACCAGTTGACATGCCTTATCTTTAGAAATCTTTTTTCCAGTTATTGTGGTTGAGGAGATGGAGAAATTAAAGGTTTTTGGCAACAGCATGTCATTTTTGGATGAGGACATGATCTGTCCATGGTCTCTTACTGTCAATGATAAAGTGCTTTGGAGAAACTGCAGCAAATAGCTTCAGAATAATGTATTGACAAGGTAGGGAAATTATGTTCAAAGCTGTCCTGGTCATAGCAGGAAAATCTTGGATTTCCATCCTGAATTTAACTGGCAGAGAATCCATGTGAAAAGGAATAAATAGACTTTTCCTTCACAAGTTCTATTTTAATAACATTGACAGAGGTGGTATGTTTTCAGCTGTTACAGAAATGCTCTATTTCACTTGGTTTTCATCTTCTGCAATTAATTTCTTAAAATAATATATTGTTTGCATCTTCTTCATCCCAAATCATTCCAAATTGCATTGAGATATTTCCAGGCTTTTCAGCATATTTTCTGCCAGTAAAACACAGTCATCTCTGAGCTGAAATGTAGCTGGCTTCCTGTGGGTTGCAGTAATGCACTCCAGCTCAGCAGGGAAAGGGAAGGATGCCTTACTTATTTATGTAGGTTTTGCCAGCCAGAATGCAAATATGCTGGATACTTAGCCAGGACCCACGGGCTGAAACCTGTAAAAAAGGGCACAGGGAGTTCAGCATCCTACAGTCTTCAATTTTCTGTTTCATCTAAAACTGACAGTAAACAGTATTTAACTTGTGAGGGAGAGGGCTTTATTTGGAGGGCTTATCTAAAATATCTGATTGAATCCAGCTGTGCTTTGACTGTCAGATCCTGGACAATGCATTCCAGGGGGCAGTGGCTGCTGCAGTTTGGACGAAATGTTACCCTTGCCATGGGTCTCCAGGTTGTCTTTAAAGGGACCAGTACTCTTGAAGCCATTGGAAATTAATTTTAAAAAAATTTCTGCTCAGGTATGGGACTGGCATAATAGCTCTGAAACCCAACAGGATCAATATGCTTGATGGCAATTAAATCCCTTGGATATATCCTTTAAAATCTCATATGAGGCAGGCATGAGAGGCACATGTTTTTGTCCATCTAAAGGTCATCTCTCAGGCTCAGTAATGCACTCAGGCAAGCAGATGCAGCTCCCATCCACACGGATTGCTGATGCATTAAGTGTGTGCCCTTAAGGCCTCCTGCTGAAGGCAATGGCAAACATCCAGTTGATTTAACAGGATTAGCTGTCGTAGATCACATTGAATTGCAACATGTTGGAAGGAACCTCATCTGAAAGTTTTTGTCCTTTTGTAACTTCTGTTTTTTTCCTCCAGCTGGGTTGACCTGCACCTGCTTGTGGCCAGAACTTGGTGCCTCTGTGTTTGCTCCTGGAGCTCTGCCTCCCCCCAGGTGGTGGTAGCAGGGAGGAGGAGGAGGGAGGAAAGTAGGGCAGGACAGTAGAGCAGAGAGGGCTTTCTTCTGCAGCTGTGGAGTTGCAGATGTCTAGGCAAGAAGAAGCCAGTTTTCTGCCTTCAGGAAAATGGATAGCTGCTTGACTCAAAGTGTTTTATGTCTTTCTCAAGCAGGAGTTCCCAGAATCACACCTTTCACCTGGCCTACTTCTAAAGCACCATCCTGGGCTGTTTGCTAAGGCAGCAGCCACGGCCCAGAGCTAACAGCAGGCACTTGTTAAGGACAGGCTGGAGTTCCAGCTTAGCCTGGCTCTGTGCACCCTGGGGTGAAGACGTGCACTGCAGGCTCCAGCTCGGTGGGTGCAGGAGTGCCCTGCTGGCAGCTGCTTCTGCAGCGTGCAGGAGGCACAGCTTTCCAGTTCGTTTGGGAGGCTGTGTCTGATGAGGCTGTGCTTTCATGGTGCATAAGCAGCTATGACAGGCTGCCAAAGGGGCAATCCTGCATCCTTCCCTTGCCCACACATTCCCACTGTCCCCTTGTACAGGCGTCACGATCGGACAGCTGAAAGGCAGATTGGAAAATATATCTTTAAAACAGGGTATATGCATTTGCTCTGTTTACTCTCAGGTTTTGTACTGGTAGTTTATTTTTGTCTGCCCAAGAGATGGACTGGAGTGGTAAACCAGGAGGTGAAGAGGAAGTGAAGGTGGTGGTGGCCTTTTGGGAGCAGCCAAAACCTAGATAGACTTAAATTGATTCTGAGTGCACTTGTCTGCTAAAATCTCATTCTTTTTGCAAAACTGCTGCCTCATTCTCCATTGCTGTAAAAATTTTGTTAAAGGGGTAGTTACTGTGATAGCTCTATAGGGAAAAAAGATGGGGAATTGTGCAGTGGTAACAGAGTATGAGATTTAAAAATTGTGTATTTATGTTCAATCTGATTTTTGCAGACATGTTTTATAAAATCTTGATAACAGGTGTACCTAGTGGATATTTTCCATGAATCTATGGGTGAGCTATAAAAAACCCCCATTTATCAATCAGCCTTTTTTAAAAATTGAGAATGACTTGTAGGAGAGCAAATCCATAGTGTGAAAACCTCACCTGAACCTATGCCAGAAATGCTAGTGAAGATTTTTTCCCTGAAAAATTAAATTACATAAGGTTCTATTGAGTTTGTAGAGACCGTTTACTGCTCTTTCCTTTTAAAATATAATAATCTTGATTTTTCTTTCATTGCCTCTATTATATTTTAAAGAAAAGCACTTAAAGCATTAAAAATGCGACGTAAACCAGGCTGTTTATATTCCACATTTTGTTGTTTAGTAGAATTAATCACTGTATAATTGAAATCATGCTAATACTTACTTGACCTGCCTCTGTGATTCAATGCAGAGATTTCTCATTTGTCTTAAACTGCTCAGAAGACTGCATTTTGAGAAATAAAATTGATTTTGCACAATCTGCTGATGATCAGCAAGGCTTAATGAGTGATTGCCTCAAGAAACCTCATTTAAGTAATTTGGATGGGTAAGCAGGAGTGAAGTGCAAAAAGAAGAAAGCATAGTTGCTGCTTAAATGCATCACTTACTGATATTTGACTCTAAAAGTATCCAAAGCCAGCACAAGGAAAGGGTCAGATACCCTTGCTTTACTTTCCTTGACACTTCCTAGTTAGTTTGATTCCTTCAGGGAAAAAATAAGCTAAGTTTTTGATTTTAGTAATACCTATTCTTTAACAGAAAAATGCAGTAATTTCATTCCTAGAAGTGTCATTGTATCAATTTTATAAATTGTGGAGGATTCCAGTCCATTATTGTGTATTTTTTCTTTTTTTTTTCAGGATAGTTTAAAGAATTCATTGCCTTGAGGCTATGAATTTTGTGATTGCTGAAGGCTTTTACTTATGTAGAATCTACTGGTTAGCTTCTTAGCAAAGATGAGAGTCTCCTGGTCAGCCTGGTTTCAGCTGTTCATCTCATGAAACTTTTCTGTGACTGACACAGTGTGGTGATCGTTTAAGAGAGAATCTGGAATAAACTAGGTGTGAAGCAGCAGAAAACAAAGTGGAATGAAGATGAAAAATACCAAAGCCTTGATGGGATGAGATAAATTTTTGAACACCTTTCTTTTACCATCAAACCTAACCATATGTTCAGTTTCAGGGAAAGTAGGTATTCCCCACATACCATCTTATGCATTTGCTTTTATTTAGGGCCATGCTGGAGCACCAGGCAGCTCTTGAAAATTATTGGAAACAGGGAACAGGTAGTTCTGGCTGCCAGTCTCTCCCCTCTGTTGTCTGAGAGAGAGGCTGTTGTTTCTGACAGAACTTAGGCTTTCATTAGGACCTAGCTGGTTTTTCCTCTCCTTGAGGAGATGATTCTGTAGACCTCAATAACAGCTGTGTAAGGGAATATGTGAATTGAAGTTTCCCACGTTCTGTAGGAGGTAGAAGCTGCACAGCAGAGTAAGAATTGAGATATATGATTTTGGTACCACCTGTTGTGGGTGCTGAATCTCAGGCTGGTGATCTGGTGGCTGTAGGGCATGGTTTTCACAGGGAAGGCAGTTGGTTAGGGGTATGAATATGCCCCCAAATTTCATATTAGATTTTTAGTTTCCTAGAGCATTTTAGAGTGAATTAATCTAAGATTTGCTGTCAGCCCTCCACTAACCTGTTTTAAAATAATTTAAATTCTTGGTGACTAATCTTTTAAATCTGTTACTGAGAATAATATTTGTTTGCTCTTCCTTTTGGGGATGTTTTAAAGTTCATTTTGTTAGCATTTGTAGGGGAGTTGGAGATCTTAGACGCCAGACTCCAAAGAAAAACAAAAAGTTATTAATTTTTTCTTGATGATATATATTCTTTTAGAGTAACCTTACAAATCACAGCACTATTTCAAGTAATGGTTTGAAGAACTTAAGGAATGGAAGGCACTGCTTACCTCTCAAAGCCCTGTAGTATACATAAACAACTCTGAAAGTCTGGTGAGTGCTATTCTGCTTGGCCAGTCCAGAGAGAGATTGGTAATGGTTGGATTTTTGTGAAACATTAGAAAACTTAAACTTTAGGTCATGTGGGTGTGTGTGTATTTTGATATCTTCAGAACATTAGTCTTCCTTGGAAGCAGGCAATGGAACAAAATCAGAGATTTATGTTAGAAGTCATGCTTCTTTTTCCTTCTGGTCTCCAAACAATTCTTTTTCAATCTTATTTAACTTCAGGGTCAGGTTGGCAGCCTTTCCTTAGTATCATTGGAGTTTTGCTGAAGAATTAATCTTTCATCCCCAAAATCCATTTATGGGTGTTGTGGTAAATCAAGAGAGGAAACAGAGGAACACATGCAAATCTAGCACTTAGAGTATAATGTGTTCTTGCATCTTGATCAGGTTCATGTGAGCAAACTGATTCTATTAGTGTGGACCTGTGTGTATAAAAAACAAGTAATATGTGTAAGTGTTCAGCATCATGCAGCTGTTAACATGCATTTACACAGATTTTGAGAGTTAGGGCAAGATTAACTTCATCAGGCTTCACTGGGGGCTGTTCAGAATCACTACTACCTTTAGAGTCTGGTAAGTGATGGAGGTGGGCTGCAGAGCTGTTGCTGTGTGACTGGAGAGTGGAGCTTCCTTCCTTCAGCTCTCAGCACCTGTTTCTTTCTCAAGAGTGGTCTTCACATTCCTGCATGGCTGTTCAGCTCCAGCATGCTCTCCTTGTCCTGTGTGCTGCCACACACACACACACACATACACACACACACACACACTCAGGTGATTTAACATGTGGTCCAAAATCTGAGTTTCTGGAGTCTGAGTCTTTGATGGTGCAGTGAGCGGTGCACCTGGAGGTGATGGATTCAGTCCAAAGTTTGAATGTACAGATGTGTCCTGGTTGTTAAATACAACATGCTGGTGAGAGGTGTCACTGTTTCTGCAAAGAAGGCAGGGGTTGAAGGACAGCTTAAGGAATGAACAACATCAAGAGAAGTTGGTACTTCTGTGGCCCATATTACTCAATGTCATAAATTTCAAACATAAATGATCACAATTTCTCCATTTGTACTTAAAATTTCTATGTCCATGTGAATTTGGGGAGAGGTGTTGACTGAAGTTCCACTGACAAGATCAGGACTTCACAAGGAGAAAAATTATATATATATATATATAAAAAGTATACTAGGGACTTTTCTGTTGATTTGTTTTCTGCCTGCAGATATATATAGCTCTTTTCTTTCTATTGCAGAAGCAGCCTACAAAAACAGATATATCTGTTCAACTCTCAAGGTGTGGATGATCATGGGAGAGCAACTGTTAAAGGACAGCATCCTTGATCAATTTATTAATAGCCATGAACAGTCATATGAAGAGTTTCTAAATACTTTCACATATCTTTTGAAAGGTATGTATTTTCCCAAATCTCCTGTTAGATACATCAGATGGAAGGAAAGGTAAAATAGAAGCAGTAGTATTTCGTGTCATTGTGCTACTTACCTGCTTTGTGACGTAAGGGATAATCATTGTAGCGCTTTTGGTTTTCCACTCAGCAGTGGGAACCCTAAGGACATCTTTCTGCAGGTTGGTTCCCAGGCTGCTGTGTCCCTCCCTACAGGAGGTTAGCCATTTATGCTTGCTTTAGGGAGGTGGGGAGAACATGCAGTGTTTGGAAGGATAGATGTTTCCTAAATACATCTTGCATTGTTTTGCTTGAGAAGTCTCCATAAAAGAAGAGCCTAAGGAAAGTACTTAATAGTGTGAGATGGCCTGAGATTAGGAGTTTGCAATTTGGGTACTTTTACAGGTACTTTTACAGCACTGTGCTGTGCCTGTGTGTGTGCTTTCTACAAAGTGATTGCCTTCTATGATGAAACAACTACCTGGAGGGATGCAGATATTGTCTAAATTAATTTCAGCAAGGCTTTCAGCACTGTCCTTCACAAATCCTTGTAGGCAAACTCAGTAAGTGTGACTGGATTAATGGACAGTGAGGTGTGATGAGAACTGGCCAAGTGTCAGATCCCAGAGCGTCGTGATCAGCAGCACAGGGTCTGGTTGGAGCCCTGTCACTGCTGCTGTCCCCCAGGGTTCAGTACTGGGCCCAGCCTTGTTTACTGAATTCATCAGTGACACAGAGGAAGGGGCAGAGGCCTCCTCAGCAAGCTCCCTGCAGACACAAAGCTGGGAGGAATGGCCCACACCCCAGAGGGCTGTGCAGCCCTTCAGAAGGGCCTCAGCAGGCTGGAGAGATGGGCAGAGAGGGACCTTCTGAAATTCAACACAGGCAGGTGCAGGGTCCTGCTCCTGGGGAGGAATAACCCCCTGCTCCAGCACAGGCTGGGGCTGAGCTCCTGGAAAGCAGCTCTGTGGAGAAGGAGCTGGGGGTGCTGGTGGCAAACAAGCTGTCCATGACCAGCAGTGGCCAAGGATCCAATGGGATCCTGGGGGGCATTAGGAACAGCATTGCCAGCAGGTCACAGGAGGTGATCCTGCCCCTCTGCTCAGCCCTGGGGAGGCACATCTGGAGTTCTGTGCCCAGTTCTGGGCTCCTCAGGACAAGAGAGACTTGGAGCTCCTGGAGCAGGTCCAGCAGAGGGCTACAGCGATTACTAAGGAACTGGAGCATCTCATTGATCAGGAAAGGCTGAGACAGTCTGCCTGTTCAGCCTCAATATGAGACAAATCAGGGGGGACCTTATCAATGTCTGTAAGTGTGAGGCAGCAGGGTGTCAGAGGATGGAGCCAGGCCTTTCTCAGTGGTGCCAAGCAAGAGGACAAGAGACAATGGGCAGAAACTGATGCACAGATGTTCCACCTGAGCATGAGGAAGAACTTCTTTACTGTACAGATGACTGAGCATTGGAACAGATTGCTCAGATAGGATGTGGAGTCCCCCTCAGTGGAGATGCTCAAGATCTCCTGTGCCACGTGCTCTAGGGTGACTCTGCTTTAGGAGGGAGATTGGACCAGGTGACCCACTGTGGTCACTTCCAACCTGACCCATCCTGTGCCAAGCTAACAGGTAACTTGTGTGAAGGTACACCAGATAGATGATTAGGCTGAAAAGATCTCATGCTCTGCAGATGAAATAAAAAGTAGAGCTTAACCTTGAGCTGAGTGTTGCTGAATTGCAAAATTCCAATTCTGTAGATCAGGTTCACATTTTTTAACCATGTTAATTTAGGTGCCTTAAAAATAAGTTCAAGCTACATATTACTCACAATTCTCTTTAGCACTGCTTTGCACTAAAAGTGATGTCCTCATATTATTGTAGAAGAACTGTATTTTTCAATTACAGCATGTGGCATGCCCATTGATTGGTGCTCAGAAGTCAGTCCTGTCCTTATCCTTCAGGCAGAACTAAGTGTCAGTCACAAGCACTGAGCAGAAAACCAGTGGGAGAGTTGAAGCTGCCACAGAAATAATCTTGTGGCAACTTTCTGTCTCTCCTCCCTGTAAAATATAGAAGAGAAAGGAGCCACTGGGGGATGAGATAAGAGGATTGAAAATCTGGTTCTGGTTTTCTTATGTATGATTGATACACTGGGGATAGCTCCTATCCTAGGAGCATGCTGCATATCATGATGCTACTTGCAAAAAGCCTCAGCATCTATTTCAGTCACTTTCACTGTCACTGAAGGCATTTGCCACTAAAATCATAGAAAAGGTAGAGCTTTACCTGAATCATATGGTTACAAATGCAGGTTCTTATGATGGTATGAACAGCTCACCTTGTTTTTCTCCCACTCTCATTTTCCTTTAAAAGTACCCAACAAGTTGGTTTGCATTATAAACTAATGACCTGCAAAAATTCTACTTAAAGCATAACACATACATTGTCATCTGGTAGATTTTTGTCTGTCATAACACTGGAAACAGAAAACACACAAAACTAATTGGATCCCATTGATTTCACAGAGTAACATATTTACAGAAGGTGATTTTCACTTGTGCATGAATTTGTACTAGGTGTGCAGTTGGCAATGCAGGGATATTTTCAGCTGAAGTTTCTATGTTATTCTTGAAAGCATCTCATAAGAATCTGATACCCTAGTGATTTTTAAATTTTTCTTCATATGTTAAATTTACACACAGTGAAGTTGTAAAGAATGTACCTTGAGTAGAAAGACCCAAGCATCCTTGGCTGTTCTGGCCTAGGCAAAAAGAACTTTTGAGGCTATAGATATTTTGGAGTGACCCCCTGTGAACACATTAGGACCTTCTGCTGAGAGTGTAGTTTCATTCTTACAAATGTAGGAAACAGGATTCATGAATTTTTACATTCCTGATTTCAATTTGGCTTTTCAAGAATTGCTAATATCCTAATCAAGAAAATCACATTTTTAGAATATTGTCTTTTTATTGTATCTGAATGTGTGATATTGCCTTTGACTACTTCTATTCTTCTGTGTGCTGTTTGAAAAGATACTCTCTTAGTTCACATAGAACAAGATCTGGAGTCAAAATAAGTCCTTCTAAATTCTGTGTAATTTGTTTCATGGTGTGTATTTGGTTTAACTAACACAGAGATAGATATAACTTAGCTGGACCATAAAATTACATCCTTGATATGGGATTTTAATCTTCCAGATTTTAGTATTCCTAAAAATCCCAGTGGTTCTGTTTTTTAAAATATGCTTTTATGATGCAGTGAGAAAATGAGAGTTCATAGACTAATTAACAAGTAAACCCTATAGTGAGTCTGCTAATTCACATCTACAGATCTGATGGAAAATGGATAAACATACATAAAAATATTTTTAAAACTCTGACCTCAGCATTTTAAACATGCTGCTCCAACAGAACATGACATATATATCTTAAATAAATAATATTTTAAAATTATAGGATTATTTCCTCTGTAAATGGAAAAATTTAAAAAGCTTTTTCATTGATTCTGTAATGGATGGGCATTTGAGGGCTAGGTTAAGATTCTAGTTAAGTCTCTTTATTTTTCCTATTTAGAGTATCCACAGTGTGTTTTTTGTCATAGGGATAATATTAACAAGATGAATATATAAGTGGCAGAGCTGGTGACCCCATGGGAATGTAATTTAGCAATTAGAGCACAATCCAGAAAGATGAAATCTTTCATACTCACTGTAAAGCTTTGCAGTTGAAGGAGCCTCAGAAGAGCTGAATTTACAAAGGAGTGGATGATACAGATTTCTGTAGATGTGGTCATGAGCTGTATGTTCAGAACTACACACTTCCTGAAAAAACTTCGGACAAAATCTCATGGAAATCCATTCAACCCTGCTTTTGAAAAAAATTGCCACAGAGGACAAAAACCTCTTTCAAATGTTAGGAAGAGTGTTTGAAATCTGGTGCTGAGCTACAATGCTCAAAATCAGAAGGCAGCATCTGCTCATTTTTTTAACTCAGAGGAAGAATGGGAAATTCATTGGAGCATAAAATATCTCATTTGACCTTGTACAAAAAATGCAGAAAAAAACCCCCAAATGTTCCAAGCTTCAAAATTTTCATTAGATTTTAAATTACTCCTGTCCCACTTCTAAAAAGAATGGGATTAGGGATCATTCTGCTGGGTAGGAAAATGCTGCCATGTATACAATTCTCACCCAAATCCAAGTTAAGATTTTTTTCATGGTTCTGGGCATTTGACTACCAGGATTAAATGAATTCCATTCCTGCTGTTAATTTTGCTCTATTTCATACACCTCCCACTGCCTGGCAGTGTGTTGGAATCCAGGGACCTTGATTAGGGCCATCTAAGTTTGGATTGAAACTTCGTGGCCTCAGTGCTTTGTTTTGGTGCTTCTGTGCTGAGCAAACTGTCAAGTGGAGGAAGTTTGGAAGAGACAGATGACTTCTGTGCTTACAGGTGGCATGCAAGAGCCATATTCTGTGTTGTGCTCAGAGTAACTTAATTCCCCTGTGAAATCTGGGCAAGGTATTCAGTTCGCAGTCCATTTGACTGTGGCTGTCTGCTTCCTTTTTACTTTAACCACATTTAGGAAAAACAACTTTAAACTTCCTCTATAAGTGCCAGTGAAGGCACTTTACAAATGTCAGTCTTCACAGCAGAAAGCATAGCAGAGAACTATATAAGTGACAGTAAATGCACTTTTATTTAAAAAATGGACCAGTAGGACAATGCTAACCCCAAGAGAAATTTCAGCCTATGAGTAGATTTGCCAATAAAAGCAACTAGACAGTTCAGTAAAACTAATTAAATTAATCTGTCACCCCCAGGGAACTTAAACAGGGCATGAAATAGGGAAACAGCATCAATTCAGAGCTTTTTATTGATATGTTTTGCTGGATCATTTGATAGAATTGGTTGGGAGACAAAATTTGCAATTTTCTATTGATCATAAAATCAAATACCATAGAGAGCCCCTAAATATAGAAAAAAATCCCAGACACAGAGATGCAAACTTAATAGATTATTTTTGAAATAATAATAACTGATCTGTTTTATGGATATTTTTTGTCCTGGTATTTGCTGTGCAAGATAGTTCATCTCAATTGTATAGACAGAAAAAAACAGGCATAAAGAAGGGAAATGACTTGAGCATTTGCACACTAGCTCAGTGGCAGAACCAGATAAGTACAGAGGCACTCAGACTCCTGGAAACTTGAACAGCCATTGAATAGTAGTGCTTCCCTAATAGCAGTTCTTTGCTCTTTTCTTATTACTAAACAATTTCTGAAGAGTGTTTCAGATAAAAGAAAAGTATTCTCATTCTCTTGCATAACCGAGATTTTCTAGAGCATGGAAAGGGAAATAATTTGTAATTTTGCTGTGGATATTTTGGTAGAGGTTCTGTCCTACAGTGGCATATTGGCAGTGATTGAATTCTAGCAATATAAAATGCAGTAACACAGAGTGAACTCTGCTGTACCTCATCACCTTGTCTAGAAAGGCATCAGAATGCACTAAATGCAGCTGTTGGCTTAGTTTCATGTATTGCAGTGAGCTGAGGAGACCCTCTGTCCACATGTGGCAATGACACAAAGCAAGTAATGTCAGAGATCAGAGCTGTGTGTAGGTGACTCAACAGGACAACCAGAAACAGAGGTCGAGTGACCTCATTCCAATTCAGTGCTGAACACTTTGTCAGATTGGATACTTTTCAATGTTCAGTATAAAATTAAATAGAAATGCCTAATTTCAAGAAAGTAGGTATTTGCCTTAAAAAAAAAAAAAAAAAAAAAAAAGTCAGGCCTTTTAGGAATGCCTCAGTGTTGTGATTATAATGTCCAAAACCCAGCATTTTCAAAACTCTTGGGCTTTATGACATTTTATTTTGTTCCCACCTGCTGTCATCTTTTTTATATTGCTTGTTAAGAAAGGAGTACTTTGTATGAAGATGTCAGATGCTTTTAATTATATACAATTTGCTTGTTTCTTACAGCACTTACCTACTCATCTATTAATGCTGAATTCTTCTAGGATGCAAGCACAAATAGAGTCTTCTAGATTGATTTATTAGTACATCACATGTTCTTTTAAAGTGCTCCCATATGTATTTAATGTAGTTTCCTTGTGCTGTGGAGAACTTTAGCAAATTTGCCGTTTCTTTGACTGTGAAAAACCCCAAACAAAAAAACAAGTATTTAGGAAATAAACTCAAATACATTCTGTTTTTACTAGCTAAGATTCAAAGTATGGCTTAGTATAACCCAAACTCAGAAAGAAGTCTGGATTTCTTTTACATCTGTTGAAAGAAACGGGATTTTGCTTGTACAAGCTACTGAAATGATGAAGTGCAAGATTGCCTTGTTATTTAACTGACAGCATTAGTATTCAAATGGAGAAGGTATCCAGCAACAGCACTGCTGAGCTGTGAAAGAATCATGAATTTTTAAATGATCAGATGGGGTGAATGAGGAATAAACAGGAAATACTGCCCTTTTTCTAACACTGAGACTATCAAAAGCACAACAGAGACATAGATATTGATACAGATAAACACTGCATGGAAGCAGAACACACAGGTTCCATTAAGTACAAAGGGAGAGATACTGATGCAATAAAAAAACAGCTAAACTTTTGAAAATTAGGAGCTCAGTTAGTTTTAGAGAAGTATTGCTGTACATTAAGCTAGAGCAGGTCTGTGAGAGTAGCTGAAATATACTTGAGAATAGCAGTCATTCATCTTTCCCCTGAAGGAGCGCATAAAAAAGTCCTTTCATGACTTATTTTTAAACATCCTACAATAAGTATCCAAAAATGGCAGGCAAAAGTAACTACTGGGGCTTCAGAGTTCACCCTTTCAGGTTAGAATTAGTCCCACTGAAATTACTTGTCCCAGTCCATGGAATATGTATTTATCCTAGTTGAGGAGATAGTACAGTGGGATTTCCTTAAGAAATGGGTAAATTTAAGTTAAAAAACCAAGCCCATATTACTGATTATAGTAAAACTTGACCTTTTTTGAAGTGGGAAATAAAAAGCTAAACAATACTTTGTGCTGAGGATTTCTCATTTAATCAGGATAAGATCCAAGATGTTAGGGGAAAAGGCTGGACCAGCTGAATTTTTGTGTTACAAATATTAATTTGCACACTAAGCTAAATGTTTTAGGCAAGTTATTTCCTGTAAAGGAGTTCTGCTTGCTCAGTACTAATGTGAGATTGCTGCTATCAAAATTAGTGTGGATTTTGATGGAGTAAGATTGGAATGGACCTTAGAGGAATTTAAAAAATTAATGGGATAGACAGTTTGGATGCTGAGTGGGGGCAGATATGGTACAACATCTAAAAAACAGCCACTGCCTTTTAGGGTGGCTGAGCCCTTAGACTCTTAAAACAGGACTACATGATGAAGTTTAGGTGCTTGAGTTACACCTGAATTGGTCCTAATTTTGGACAGGCATATGGGACTCTAATACTGAAATCCTGCAGCTACATGCTGTAATGGATAATTGGACTTCTCGTGTTGAAAAGTCGGACAAACTGCATTGATTTACAGCAATTTATACATAATAACACATGGAAACAGAAAGGTATCTGGTTAACATAAATCAGAATGGCTTTTTTAGGCTAAGTAACTTTAAAACACTATGTTGTACTCCCAGCAGGACAACATACAAGCATAGGGAGGCTGCAGATTTTGGTAGGGTTACTGCAGAAAATGTGGGAGCTGCTTTGATTGAGTTAACAAAAATTAGTAGGCAGTTTTAAAAATTATCTTCTCAGCAAACTGGATTTTCAGCCTTAAAATTTCTTGTTTTCCTCTTACAGCTTGTAATTTATGGTAAATGAATGCAGCACTGTACAATGTTTTACATAATTGCAAATAGGAAAGTGCAGGTAGTTCTAGAGTGTGTTACTACCTTGTGAGCATGTGAAAGTGATATTTTATGGAAACATTTCAGTGACAGCATTTTTCATTGTTTTAAAATCTTTGCTGATGGTGTGTTTGAAGAATGGAGAAAGTGAATGAACATGACATTTGTACTTGTTACCTCTGTTCAAGACAGTTATTATGATACTGTGAGTAAAATAGTTTGTTGTTTTTTTTTTTTTTTTTTTTTTTGTTCAGGAGTTCTGCAGAAAGTCACTGTAATATTTGAATTCCAGATTTTCCATCAAAGCATAACTTGGAAAAGATTTGAGGGATTCATAGGCCTTCTGCTGGCCCTCAGTTCAGGATTTGAGGACAAAAAAGTAAATTGGAACTTAAAATAGTAGCTTTGCTGTATGATTTTTTTGTTGTTGTTGATGTTTTATAGTTAAAGAGGCCTGTTTCTAAATCTCAACCAGTTTTTGTTTTTGAAAAGAATTAATCCAATTGAAAAAAGGTAGGAAGTACCTCGTAATTTGAATTTTTTGTCCAGTGTATTATCCCTAGCCAGATATTCTATGGTGTGTTATTGATTGCTGTGTCTGGTCTGGCTTTGAAATGCTTTAGACCATGAGAATTTTATCATTCTTCTGGGGCTACTATGTCATCTGAGAGATTTCACTGACAGTAAGTTTTTCCTGATAATACAGGTAGCTCTCTTCTCTGGTTTTGTGATAAGTGACTCCATTATCCTTTGAAATATGTGGGTGATCACTAGACATTCTCAAACAATTCCTGTCCAAATTGGAAGACAGAGAGAATTTTAGGCAATAGAGGGGATAGATAGCAGGAGATAAAAAAATTTGTCAAGTTGGATATCCTTTTTGATTGAAACATGTTTCTGAAGTCTGCACCATACTCTTAGTGGCACACAATTATGATGGATATTGCTCTTGAGAGACTCAGATGTACTTTTCTAGGTACCTAAGTTGGCTTGTTATTTCATTTTTAAGATACTGACAGTGAAATGACTAAAAAGTGAGACAGAATCTGTCTGCAGAATAAATACGTGAATCTTTATATCATTTCAGCTTTCTTCCTCTGCTACATTTTGTTGTGTTTGTATCCCTTATTTTTGATTTTTATCACATTTTGTGAAGGCCAGTGTTCTACAACAGGATCTTGGTTGAGAGCTGTGACTGTGAATAATGAGTCAATTATTACTTTAGTCAGGGGAAAGGCAGAATGATCCTCTTGCTAGCTTGGATGGGATCCTTCCTTCTTCCCCTTCTCTTTTAAAAGTAAGGACAGAAATAGTTGAAATTCAGAACTCTGTCAAAGAAATACACCTGGGATTGTCTTGTCTTCAGATTGTAGTTACTTTAACTTCAAAACAACTTATGTGTGGTTTTTTAAATAATATTTTCGAAGTTCATTACAGTTGCTGCTTCAAAGGAGCTGGTTATGTGATGCATGCATTGGGAGACTATAGGTGTCAGTAGTTGCTTTGGGTAGCTGAAGTTGCCTCTTACTGGTCCTGAGAGACTGTGCTCAAGGCTGGCAGCATAATGTTTAAATAACCTGCCCCCCTTTAATTTATATGGCATGGCCTCGTTATGCACATGGTTGCATAGTTGCTATTCTGTCCACGGAATTGCATTTAACAACTGCTTTGGGTTGCTTAGACATTTTTCTTCTGAATTTTTCTTCACAAGCAGTCATGAATCCAGTATCACATTGCAGTGCTGAATATTTCATCAAATGTAATGTTTAATATTCTCTAACCCAATAACTTTGCAATGGTCTTAACCAGAAATAGGTTTCTGTCAAAAGTTTATGACTGATCTCTTAGGAAAAGGGATAGTGCTTCTAAGGTGTAGTCTGGGGTTGGTAAATGGCACATAAATACTCTGAATGCACTTGATTTCTTACTAGCTTATTTAATCTGTCTAGCTTTTTAGCTGTGACAGTAGCTCAGGTGTCCAGAAAATAAATAACCTAATAAAGCAAGTTTGTCAGCTCTTATGTGCTCATTAATTATAACTGCCCAACTATGTGCCATAGGTCTTTTGATGCTAAAAGTGGTATTATTTTCTTTGGACAATTCAGAACCTGTATTTTTTAGAAGGATGATCTGATTTATAGCCCAGAAGAATGACCACAGTGGTGTACAAGAATAACATGTTTACTCAGAGTCTGTTGGCTCGATGAATTATGCTTCTGATCATTCCAGTGATGATTTCTTCTGTCTCTCTGTTGGTCTGGTGAGAAGAGTGTTTGGCTTCCAGAACCTTTTTATCACTTCTTGTGCAGAAGTGCTCCTGATGTGCACAGGGAGGACACTGGGTCAGTCCAGGCCCTGTTGGTGCTGAGGTCTGCAGATGTTGCCAATACACATTTGTCCTAAAAAACATGAATATTCTTTTGTGGCTTGTCAGTCTTTAAGATAAAACTTGCAAGTTCTTAGGATAAAACAGGAAGCCCATCCTGTTTTACTACTAAAGTAAAAAAAGATTGAAGTTTTTTAAGCTAGCCATTTAGTTATTCCTGTAAAGTAGGGTGACAGTAAAATTATCTTCAAATAGTGGGTGACTATTTTACCAGTCAAGAATTTAAAAGAGAGTTTCATGTCTAATACTGCTTCATTTCCATGGCTTAAAAAGAGAGTATGCTGGAAAAAGTGATGGCTCATATGTACTGCTATATCCAAATACTGTTTTAGGAAAGTACTTGCTAAAGAAGCAGGAAGAATCAAGATATTGCAGAGACCTGGGATTTAGGAATTATTCAGAGGATCCATCTGTTATCTGAGCATTAAAACTTGTTTGCTAGATTGCTCTGGTGTGGTGCATTTTGCTTTCTATGAACTCTGAGTCTTGCAAGTGTGGACTTCAGGTTATGCCCAGCCTGCCAGCCCTTTTTGCATGTCACAGCAACTGCAGCACAGAGCTGTCCCAGGGGATTAATAACTCTTTGTATATGGCTCAACATAGTAACCCCAAAGGCATCATTAAAACTCTCCACAAGAATTACCTCAATGCTTATAATACATAATTATGCTTTAGAATTGCAATGCAGTGTTTCTTATTGTTGCAAACTAAATATTTCAAACTAAACCCAAAAAGCTTGATTAAATGAGCATTTATTTTTCATTAAGAACATGTGGTGTGAAGTTCATTTTAATTGATTGACCTATACCTGCTCCTTATTTGATAATGGGACTTATAAAATAAAAAGTACTGCATTTCTATTTTGACTGTAATTGTTTTATTTTTTGCCAGGCTGAAGGAAAAAAACCCAACTATTCAGTGTGGGTTTGGAAAGCCATACTTCCATGCACATGGAAGTCAGGTTTCTGGATCCACTAAGGTCTAAACTTACTGTCTTGCTTTTTGGGATATTTCAATTTTTGGTTGATTTTATGATGTTTTCTGTGTATTGCATAAGCTTTTATGATAATGAATTCTTCAGTATTGAATAATAGGTGGGACTCTGCAGTTGAAATTCAAACTCCATATTCATTTTTATGGTAAAGTCTGATAAAGTTTTATGGTAAAGTTTTATTTTATACCTAAAATATGTGTACATGGAAGCTTTCATGAGAGGAAAAGTGAATGTGAAAAAGTCAGTATTAAATATAATTAAATATATGCTTTTCTTTTTCTTGGATGGTGCATTTTGTTATATCATCTGGTGTGATTCTGCTTGCAGAGAAAGAGGAAAAGACAATTCAGGGAAGTAAAGTGGACTCCTTAAGAAAAGAATGTTCTACTGTTGAATTACCAAACAGGAATAAACAGGATGGCTCACCTGAAAGAAGCAAAGAAATGTGGGTGTCATTTTCACCACGGATGCCAAATGAGAATGAGGTGATGAGTTAACATTTGTCCATGTGCACGAGCACCACATTTAAACAGATGAAATTATGGGGAGATACACTGTCCAAATGTTAGAGGCTAGTGGTATTTATCCTATTTGAGGCAAATATTTAAAATACTATCTAAGTGTTAAATGCTTAGAGAGGCACCTGCAGAGATCATGTTTGGCAGTGGCATTTGCCCTGCTGAAGAGCTGCCATAATCTGACTAACAAATAAGGCACCCTGCAAGGAGTTAAGTAGTGCTTTCACTAGAGACTGCAGTTTGTGGTAGAGGTTGGCAAAAAGGAAAAAAAATCTTGAAAGTATTCCTAAAAGTATGGATGCCAGCACGGACAGATTTATTATGTTTCTTGTAGATTTTAGGAAGTACAGAGTTTTATGTTACTGAAGCTATGTTACTGCCTGAAGTAAACACTAGGCAGGCCAGGGGCAGTTTTGATCTTCTGAAACATAAGGGATTAAGAATTTAATGTGCAGGGACAAGAAAACAACAGACATCATCTGGAAGGGAGTGAGATGGAAATCTGAGTCAACTTGTTAAGAACTTCTGCCTTCCTGACTGAATAACAAATAATTAAGCTGTGATCTAGTCTGTACTCAAAATTTCCCTTCATTAAACTTTTATTAAAAAAGGAATAGCAGGTTCTTTTGTGAAATACACAGAGCAACACACTGAAGTGCTTTCAAATGATGGGCCTGCCACACATCAGACCACAAGCTGCCACTTTTCTCCTTACTAGGACATGTCTTTGAGATAGAATCAAGCAAGGCTTTTAAAGCAATTACATTCTGTCAGTTGATTGAGTAGTAATAATGACAATATTTTTGCTCTTTTTTTCATAAGTATTGTTTCCTCATTGGTATAATTTTTATGTCTTACTTTAGCCACACTGAGTTGTCTTTCTGCCACATAAAGCAATCTACAACTTCCATTATCGTTTATGTAATGGAACTTCCATAAAGCTTTTTGTGTGTTTTTGTTTCTAAAGAAGAAAAAGCTTCAGACATACCTGCACATTTTTTGTCACATTTGCAGTTTAAGAAACAAATACAATAAAAGTAGAATGCAGCAGAAAAATTGTTGTGTAGTAGCAGGAAGAGGCCATAATGCAGTGAGTTGACCACTGTAACCTTTAAGCCTGCTCTGAGAAAGGAAAATGGGACTGCTGTTGAAAACAGTGCTACCATTCTAAATGCTGCTTTTTAGGCATGCCATGATTACTTGCACTGTTGCTCCAGTTGATTCAGTCTGATCCTGTGTAGGTTTTCAGAGAATTACCTGTACCTGTTCTATTCTCAGGAGCATTCCATTCACTTCTTGAAAATTTTTATATAAACATGTATAAAGCTGAGTAATGTGTTCTAGGGGACCCTTCTTGAGCAGGGGCAAGGTGTCCTGCAGTGGTGCCTTCCAACCGTACCCATTCTGTGACTCTGTGAACTATGTATCAATCAGTGGGAGCTTTGATTGTGATTTTGTTTCTGCTTCATGCATGTAAGTATTTCTGCTGGTCTGTCTACAGACAGTGATGAGTGAGAGCTCAACAGCTGGTGCCTCTGATGGAAGTAATCTCGGTCTGTCTGAAAGACTGAAGGTAGGTTTTCTTTGATTTTCTTCAAAGTGGGGATTATGAGCAGAACATAACTTATTTTTATTGTATTAATTAACAAATTACTTGCAATTTGTTGATGTATTTCTTTCCCATGTTTGGGAAAGAAGAATGAGAGCAATCCGAATTTTCTTCTAATGTTAGTGAGTGCATACTTTTAAAGTGTAAGGGTTATGTAAGTCTTGATGAAACTGTTTTTAATCCAGTTTGGGAAAAATTATCTGAGAGCATCTTCAATTACTTCATGGAAACACAGAAGAAAATCCAGGGCATGTAGTCAATCCTCCATGGTAACAGTATTTGTAGATAAGCTGGGAAAAACCTTTCATTCTCACCATGTGCATCTATTCAGTGATACCTGAAATGAGAAATGTCTTGTCTTTTGGTATTAAATTTGGTTTTAAATAGTTTAGATTTTCAAGGGACATTAGCCTGAGAAAACAGTAGAACAGAGCCCCAGGTGAAATACTAGAAATGTAATAATTCTCATTTTTTTTATTTCCTAATCAATTCACCATTAGTGTCAAAACAGAAGGATCAAGCTCTAGTTTGCCTACAGCATGTACTCTCTGTGCCATATGAAATGAGCTTGCAAAATTGCATAGTAACTTAGCATGCATCATTTTCCTGTGAAAATATTTTACTTCTCCATCTTCCCACTAAGTTCCTGAAAAAGTTACTGTACAGATTGAGCTTCCTTTCCATCACTTAAGTTGATATGTGGCAATTTTGGCAGTAAATCTTTGACTATACCTAGAAGTATTTCCTTTGGGTTACACATTTCAAAGAAAATTCATATGCTTTCTTGGAAAATGCAGGGGAGAATGGAGAAGATGAAGCAGACAATTTAATGCATTTTTGCTTTGCTCTAGATTGTACTATAAGGAATGGAATTGATTCATTTTCATCTGTTTTCCAATTTGGGCTCATGGCAGGTGGACAAGTACTTACACTTGGAAGATGTAGACACAGATGAAGAGACATGCAGTGGTACGTTCCCCCCTTTGTATCCACCATCATTTTCTGTCTTTGAATGCAGGTGTGAACATTGATTAAAGAGCTGCTTCTCCCCTAAAAGAGATGATTTTCCTTAGTTCTTCTATTGCTAGAAAATTCCTCACATTGCCCCAGTTCCCCAAACTAAAATACTAATTTCCTCACTCTAAGATGTAATGAAATAATAAATTGAGAGGAATATTTATTGTACTTTGTCTGGGTGAACAGTTTTTTTTTTCAAGCTTTTCTAGAAGTGCAGAGTGCTTCTTGTTAGCAACATTTCTCCATATTTATGCATTTCTATTTTGTATTGAAATTACTTTGATTACAAAAGGGGTTTTTTTGTAAAGTAATGGGGATGCTAAGAGACAGTGCTGTAAAGTGGAAATATTTAATGAAAATGCTGTCGCTACCTATTAAAACAATTTAATCCTGGGCTTAAAATAGTTTAGACTAATTCTGAATTCACAGTGAACTTCTTTAAAAATTCCAATTAGGAGCATTTCGAGTTGTGTTGAACTGTTCTGTACATCTATAATAATTTTAACTCTCTCGCCTCCAAAAAGTAAATGGAATACTAATGCCTGTAGTTATTTATCTACCATAGGTCCTTGTATGGGCTTCATTATAACCAGAACTGACAACATTTTAGTATTTAAATTAATTTTCCTCATCTATACCTGTGTCTGTACAAGAAAACCAAGCCACACAGAATAAAAGGCATTTGCCTGAGGTCAGTGACAGAAGCTCAGGGCTTTGATCCATGGTTTCTTAGTTATTGCCACTTGATTGGTCTCTCCACTCTAACAGTAAAATTTTGATTAGTCTTTCCTTTCTGTATGTCCTGAATTCCTGTGAAGTCTGATGGCTTAGAGACTTCTAGTATCTCACAAGAAAATAATAAACCAATGTAAGTCAGGTTTATGGCAAATATTCTTTCTCCAGCCTTTCAAAAGGAGGTAGTAAAACAGCAGTCCCAGATCAGTTTTCTTTTTGAGTGCAGTGTTCATATGTCCCCATTTGTCCCTTTGTAGGGCATTGTTCTATGTTTATGTCTTAAATTCTGGTAACATCTATTTAAAAACCCCTGGAGTTTACTGGTGGAAGCACAAACCCATATTTCACTTGTATTATAATGAAAGGACAAATGCCTACATCTACTTCATTAAGGTATTGTTAGATATCTCTAGTTCCAAACAGGCCACAAATTGGTTGATGAGAATTAAGCCCAGCTAAAATGCCAAGCAGAACAGTGATGAAATACAGCTCTGCTTAAGCTTGGGGATAACTCAGTGCTTTCAGTACTGTGACAGACCTTGCCTCTCTCCAGCTTTTGGGTAATTTCTATGTATTTGTGTGTGTCCAAGAATAAATGTTAATCACATACATATGGAAAGCCCTGGTAAAACACGCTTCATCTGAGGCAGACTGCCTCAGTGTAGAATGAGACTGTATCAACAGTGCTCACTAACAACATTAGGCTTTTAGGTTGTACTTTATAACATTGAAACACTGCCTAGCCAGAAATTAATTGTTCCTTCTAAGTGCTGCAAGGAAAGTGAACAGCATCCATATTTATACCTGGGAAACCCACAGCCTGGGTCTTGCTCAGGGCTTCTGTGGTGAAAATAGTTGTTGAGTCAGGGTAAAAAATTTCCCGTTGACTCCTAAGTGCAAAAAATAGCACTTACTGTTTGATAGTTGTCTTACCTGTCAAAATCCACTCGATAGCTTCATAGTAAGAGAGCTAAAATCTTAGTCCTGTAGAAACCATAGCAACAAAATGCATTTTAAAATATAAAATTACGTCACTTCTATTGTTTGTAATGTTAAAGTAATCTAGACTAATATCACTAGTGAATACCTTAATGAAATATTAATTCTGAAGAATTCCAGGTAGTTTATAAATGAGGTAAATTGTGACACAAGTTAGAGACATTCTGTTGTTGACCTTTTTAAATGCTGCCACGTTATGTCAGAACTGACTGTCAGAAATGATTGATTTAAGACTTCATATTGTCAAAACAAGCTTTAAAATATCATAGCTTATTTTACCCAGTAAAAAATATCATACCTTGCTAGTAATTGCAACAAGCCTTTATCTCTCCTTGGTATTGGCAGCAGGTCAATATCTCTGTGCTTCACTTAATTTTAAAGGGCAGATCAGTTAGCTGAGTTAGCAACTGTACATTAATACAATGAATGTTCACACTTAAGGATAACTGGCTCAAAGCTGACAGTATGAGAAGCATGATAGAAGGTAGGTGTTAAAACATCCCATCTAACCAGTGATGTTTGGCAGATGTCCTGAAAGAGTCATTCCAGTGAAGTTTTTTTGAGGGTTTTTTGTGGTTTTTTCATTTTTTTTTCCAATTTATCTCACAAAGTTCAGTGTCTTTTAAGGTATGAATGAGTGTGAATGCTTTTTCTGAGCAGGAAAAGCAGCCTGCAGATTTGGCCAGTATGCAAATTCATTGTAGCTGTTTTTGATTGATGGCACTGGGCTGAAAGCTTGAATGAGGGGCAGTGTTTTGCATTGTGGGACTTTGGCAGTAAACCATGATTGGCAAAGTGAAATTGCTGCCCTAAACCATAGCTTTAATGCATCCTGTAGAGACAGCACGGGCACAGTGGACTGTAATCGCTCCTTCTCCCTGAATTTAATCTCTAGCTGTAAGGAGCTTAAGGCAACAATAGAGCTGATCAGGCTTTCTCCAGGGATGGATGGATGCTGCCTAGTGCCTGTGTTTTGGCAACAGGACTTTCTAGGACTGGTTACAAATTTCTTGCTGCAGGGCTTGAGGGACAGCTTGGTAATGATAGGTAATATTTGAATAAAGTACCAAATATGTTAAAGTATGTCTGGAATCTTGAGTGTGCTATTGTTTAAATACAAGAGAAAATTAAAACAGGACTAATTAAATGTGTGGGTGAGGCATCATAGGCAGGGATATAATTGTCTCATCCTAATCCAGCTTGGAGCACTGAAGTACTGCAAACTTGCCTTTTCAAGGTCCCAGTTGTCTGTAACCCCACAGAGGCTGAGGAGAACCTGATTGACTCAGTTACTTTGAAGCTGAGGCCAAGCATAACTATTGATTATTTAAATAATTATTTAGGCAAATTATATAAATATCTGTTGTTTTTCAGTATCTATATCTTTCCATTCATATTTTGAGCTCGTGCTTTGATCTAGAAAACTCAGGTTGAGGAAGAGGATTCAGAGTTAAATGAGGTGGATTTTTTAAAGTATGGGGCTCCCTCCCAGCTGGTGAATCCCTTTCTTGTTTTTTTTCTCCAGTCTGCAATCCATTTAACACTGCCTTGAGATGATTTCACACTAGGCAGCTCTTTGGGACTAACAGCCTGAAGCATGAGAATTAGAGGAGACTGCAAAATTTAGCTTTTAAGCTTTTTTTGTTATCACTCCCTTCTCAACTCCCCATCAACAGCATTTTTGTGAAATGTAGTGTCTGAAAGTGGTAAAACCTGTGTCAGTGTATATATAGCTGTCAGTGTATATATAGCTGGGCATCGTTTGGCTACAGTAAAGTTATAGACAAAACTTTGAACTTCCTCACTCTTGAAAGTTAAAAGCAGACTTGTGCCAGTAGATAATTTTTTTCTATACTCATAATTGATGTCTATGGTACAGAATAAGCAAAAACTCAAGCTTAGCAGTGTTGACAGATTTAGTAATCATTTTCTGGGATGTGGTAGGGAGGGACTACAGAGTATTGTTTACTGTCATTAAAGTATGCTAGACTTGAGTAAAATTGTCAGATATATCATCCAGGGATTTGATTCTTCATGGTATGAGAGGTGCATTTCAAAATGTCTTCTCAGTGTTTTGGTATCACTGCCTGTTCAGTTATCTCTTTATATGGCGCTGTTGGCAGTATCCAAGGCTTTCCTGTTGCTAATTAATCACCTCCACAGAGAACATAATTAGCGCTTAATTAGGATCATCATCCAGTAGTGCTGTAGCAGCAGCCTAAACAAGCTGTGAGGTACTGGCTAGAACTTACAATGGCCTGGAGTTCCTTTGGGTGCTCCCACTGAGAAGGACTACTATCAAAACTCTCTAATTTTTCTCTCTGAAGGGGTTTCTTTATTAAACATTATCAGGGAAAGCAGCGTTTACCAATTAGACTTTCATATGTTGTCACACAGCCAGCACAGAGAGGGACAAAGCTAATTTCTGGCATGTCTACTGGCAAACAAAGGTTGATTACATTCTTAAGGGGTGATTGAAGGGAATTTGAAACATTGTTTGCATTACTAACAAGCCTTAAAAAGTGAAATTGACATTCTGAGTATGACAAGCACTTCTTGCTAAAACCAAAATAAATTTCCTTCTGTTTTCCTAATTCTTAAGAGTTATCTTTCTGAGCCATTGCCAGGCTGTTGCATAACAGTGCTTCCTCCTCATCTTCTCTCTGCAGATTGGTCTGTTGAAGGGGAAAAGCTCTTAGTGCAGGAATAATCAGTGTTTATATCAGTAGGTGATGAAAATCTCTTGATGTCCAGGCTTCCCTTACTTTACTAAGGGTGTAGATTCAGGTTGCAGGTTTGAAACAATAGTGGAAGACGCCACTGCCTTTGAATGAGCATTCACATCTTCATTCTGTCCTTCAAATACTTTTGACCCAAATTATGAAAAAAGCAGGTGCAGAGCATGTGTAGACGTAGCCTAAATACCTGGGAACTGGGCTGCCCTTTTCAGAAAGTTTTCTCATATAGCTATTGCAGAATCAGAGCAGATGCTGTGCTGAGAACAAGGACTAAAAGCACTTAGATGGCTGGAGGTAGACATAAGCACTTACATGTGAATCACGAAACAAGGAACAAAAATCCAGAAATTAAATACCCAAGGGAATTAATTCAACTCTTTTTTAAAAGAACATTCTACTTTGCAATTCAAAGCCCTGCTGGCTTTTAAATAGCACACTATTCCCAGAAGAGAACTAAATGAAGAATTTCATAATGGATTTTTACAAAGACCTAGCTAGAAAATATTTATTTTCAAATGCAGGTTCACAGGGGAATGAGAGGTCTGTAACTGAACTACTGTGGAATAATTGTGCAGGTGGAGATAGACACTTCATCCGTTTCACCCTGGATCTATGTACTCTCTTGTTGCTTCCATAAAGTAGCATTTAATCAATGCTTTGAAAACTTATCCTGAGATTACAAGATAAATGTAAATGTAGTATAAAACTGTAAAGAAACTTGTGTATCAGCTGAAAAAAATAGTAGGTAGATTTACATAATCCTTTGACTAAATTGCAAGACATATGGTCCCCTTAAGTTCTTTCATAAAAACATTACTGAGACATGATGGACACATCTGTGCTGTGGCAGAGCTGAGATTGATTCATGTTAGAAGATATTTCTAAACCTAAGGCATATCCTTCTGATCTGTCACAGAATGCAAACCCACTGGTCCCGGTATGAATGTTTTGGTGAAGTTTGTAAAAGAGAAGTGATTCAGAAAAGCTGTTCAGTTTTGAGCTGTGGAACAAATCCTGCCTACATGGAAAGGTTACATGTCATTCCATCCCAGATATGGGGAAGTCCTCTCATGTCCCTCTTTTTGGGAAACTCAGGGAGAAACAAACATCTGTGAAAACCCTTAGACAAGTGAGTCATCTGGCACTGCAGTGGGGAATATTAGTAGTTCTACCAGGTATTTTTACTTAATGTTCTGTGAGAATGATACTAAGATGCTTTGCAATGATTCTTTATGCCAAATGTACAGGTAAAGCTCTAGCTAAAGAGAAATGAATGAGCTTGCTCAGCTCATCGGAGGCAGACAAGGTGTTTTATAACTTCTACTGCAGACCTCTCTGCTGAGGACCTTCCATGCTTGTTCTGAAAGAAAGGAGTGTAATCCCAGGTGCTCTCTGAGTTTAAGAGCATCTGCATTCAGATTTTAATTCAGCACTCTTAAGAAAGAAGAGATACCTGTCTTTTTGCAGACAAGTTTGATTTTCCCTTAGTACAGTATTACTATCTGGATTTTAGCTCAGGACTTCATGGATCTGTTTTAATGATAGCTTATGCAACAATAGTTACATCACACTCTGACTAACAAGTTACTGCCCATGTCTGAGCACTGAACAGATTTTTGCTAATTTTGCTAATTTGCGAGTGGAAGGTTAATGTTGACTCTTTTTTGTTCAGCAGGGTCATTAGTTCTCCCAGGAGAGGTGGAAGAGACAGTGCCTTGCTGTACACCCTTCTTTGATAAGCCTGTTCAGCCAAAGTTCAGAGCCCTGTCAGTTCCCCAGCCATCTGACAGCAAAGCCCAAGAGGTATGAGGTCAGATGTATTCATTCAAACTTTGGGGGTTTGGGGTATTTTTATTTTTCCTATCAGCTTCTACTGTTACTTCCACAAGAACAGAGAGATGTAGATCTAGTATGTGGAACTTCTGTGAGTTAACAAGTCATATTATTAATTTTTAAATGAATAATGAATTCTTAAACATGTTAAGAATTGAAATAAATACTCTATTTTATCTTGCACACTGCTACTATATAATCTTACATTTTCAAAATGTGTACTTCAATACTTCAAGTGGTATGTGGGCTTTTTAATATTTAATTTGTGTAACTCACAGAATATTCAAGTAAGCCCTTGCACTTTTAAGCCATTTAGCAACCCTGACTTACATAGAATGATGGACCATTTAATTTTCCAGTGATCCCATGATCTTATGGCATACTCTTTGCTTAATACAGGAACCATTTTCTGCAGCAGGGAGGTAGTGAATGATCCCTTTAAGATGACATTTAAAAGAAAAAGAAAACGTTTTAGCATATAATATGGTCAGAATGAAGTTCTAGTCCCTTGGAAATGAGTAGTAGCAAGATGCTTCTGAGAAACTGCATTGTCAGGGTCTGGTGTGGAGGGGTTTGCTTTATGGCCTCTGAGCCTTTTAATCAGACACAGTCAGTGCAAGCTTTAATTTAGAACTGCTGTCTTCCTTCAGAAATTCAGTTCTGCTCAAACTGCAACAGAAGGTGTGGATTGCTCACAGGCTTATTTTAAGTCATTAAGCTTCCTATCCAAATAGTCAGCGTGAGCATTAACTTTTAGGGGTGTTTCTATTGCAGAGAATTCTTCACTGCTCTTTTCCCCTGCCTGCTCAGTGCAGTAGAAGCTGAAGTTAGCTTCCAGCAAAAGTGGGCCAGTTTTGATAGTTGCTTATTGATGCTCCCGTGAGGCTCAAATCAAGTTTATAAATGGCCCGTGACCAGTGAAGGTTTGGTGTTATGGCACTGCATATGGAGCCTCCTTTCCTGGGCTCAATTGTGTTTAGTTCCTTGCAATAAACTCTTCACTATAAGGAACAAGTCTGCTTTGGGAAAAAGTACATGTTCTAAAATGACCTTTCAAGCTTTAATACCTACCATTCTGTGAATAAAAATACTCACTCTTTCCCCTAAGGATTGACATAATTCAAGGTTTTTGCCTTTAGATATATCCATTGGACACAAAATAACACCCAAAAATCTAGAATGAGGTTTTATAGCTTTCTCATTTCATAACTTCTGTAGAGAAGAAGGAGGGTTGTAGCAGCCTGCAGTGTTCATAAAGGACTGCATATGATTCTTTAAACTATAGTTCATGAAAAATAGATAAAGATCCAACTGCATGCAAAATTCATTTCCATTTGAGGGAAATTTGGGTTATGAAAGAAACTGAGTATTATTACATTGGCTATGAGTTGCTGCATTTTTCAAGAAGAAAGACAATTTTCCCAACCATTTGGTTGGTGCCAGGCTACTTAAAATGAAGGCTGTCTTTCCCCTAAATTATAAACATATTTTTGCCTTCATTTAGCTAATATAACTATGACCTGATTTTTAGAACTGTCAAGACTGAACAGGTCCATTTTAAAGTCCCTCAGTGCTTCAAATTGTCATTGCCTTGAAAATTAAGCCTGCATTGCTTATGGCAGGACTAGTTTAGAAAGAGAAAGATTTTCCCTGGAGACATCTCTGCTTTAAAATGAGACTGTTCTCTGTCCATCAAAACAAATCTGTTAGGGAAGGGCAACATAATGTGGCTGCCTAATTGGTTTTCTTAGAAAATGGAAGACCATTCTA
The DNA here is from genome assembly GCF_029582105.1 of Oenanthe melanoleuca. Classification (NCBI taxonomy): domain Eukaryota; kingdom Metazoa; phylum Chordata; class Aves; order Passeriformes; family Muscicapidae; genus Oenanthe; species Oenanthe melanoleuca. The sequence continues at coordinate 19,445,359 of NC_079339.1, forward strand.
TATGAAAAATAGCAGGATGAGCAATGTCTATGCTATGGAAACACTTGTGAGGCACTTTAGGGTAAATTGTGTATCTCTCAACATATTGCTGGGGAAAGTTTAAAAAAAGAAGCTTTGCTAAGACCCAGTTTATAACTTGGATAATTGTTAAAGAACAACTTGTCTCCCTGAAAATGTTTTTCTGTCAAAAGGTGTTAGGAAGTGGCTTAGTGAATGACACAGTAAATTATTTGTGTTGTCCACCGCTGTTGCTTCATCTTTCTTTCCTTCCTTTAGATATAAATATATTTCAGGATTTCAATATCGACAGTGGAGCATACATGACCTCCCACTGGCCACTGCAAATTGAACCAGCATTCATTTTGTGTTTGAAGTACATTATCACAAAAATTCCCCTACCCAGAAATTTATTTTCCCCTTTATTTCTATTTAGTATATTTTTTCATAAAAGATATCATAGTATTTTTATGTATTAATGCCTCACGTCCTTATTTGTTCTTATTTCCCTCTCTGCATACATGAGTGTGTATGGCATATTTTCCATCCACTTGCTATATATAAACATGCATTCAAAGTGGTATTCATCTCACCTAACTTCAGCTTTAAATGTAGTTTTAGTCCTCCAGTCACCAAGAGGCAGAGGTAAGCAACTTCAGAAAGTGATTAATCCCAGTTGCTGTAGGAATTTGTTGTAAGATGTAATATATCTCCATCCACAAGCTTGGGCTGGGCTGTTTTTGGCTAATTGACTACCTTAGTCTAGAAACCTAATTTTTGTATGACTGGGATTAGGAAAGAAGAATTCTGCCTTTTTGTTCTCCTTTATTTGTCTTTAGTTTGAGCATTAAAAAAACTATTTAGTATGTCTGTCATTTTATCTTAATCTGTGGCACAACAGCATTTATCCCCTAAATTACAACTTCATTGAGTTCCTTTGGTTAAAGTTTTACTGATGTGCCTCTGATGAGGTTTGTTTCTGCTACGTGCTACACATAAATGCAAAAAGAACACGGAAGAACTGAAAGACAGGATTGACTAAGTCAAAGAAGATGGAAGAGATATCTTCTCAGAGGCCAGTAAAGACACAGAGATTGAATGACTTGTCCAGAATGATGAAACAGAAGTGGAAAATTGGCCAAGATTTATTGACTTCTAGTCCAGTGCCCCAAGCTCAAACAAATTTTTTTTTTCTCCCAAGCACCACAGGATATACCAAGGCTATATGAGGTCATAGTATATATGCCTTCCCTCAACTTCTGTTTTTTTTTATTTATTGTTAGTGAGCTAGTAATTTTTCCCTTGAGCATGCAATGAAATCACTGGTGAGTGTACGTGCAAGCTTTACATAATTTGAACAAGTGAATCATAAAGTGTCATGATTACACAGAAACACAAGTTTTAGAAGGATAGAGACAAGCTGTTCAGCCTAAATGTAGGTCCAAATAGGTTAATAAAAAACTGAGTTGCCAATTATTAATAGACTTCTGAAAATGTCAATTTAAGGTATTTAATTTACAATATTACTTTGTAAAACAACCTCTAGCAAAATATTTCAGTTATTAATATGAATATTACATTCTTTCCCTCCTTTAATTTGGACATGCTGGAACTGTAAATGAAAGTGATTTTTTTCTTCAGAGAGTAAATCACAGAAGCAATCTTAAGCAAACTGGCAGTTTTCTAATAGAGCAGGATTCTATTCCCAGAGAGCTCACAGAAAGATTTCAGTTAGATGTTAAATTAGACACCTGAAATTCACATATTTCTCTCAGCTCCTTAGGCAAAAATAACAAGATAATAACTTGATCAGCTCAGAGGATTCAGTGTTCTATCATAAAATGTCTTCCTTTTGACATAGAACTAAATTGCAGTTTGCAGTATATAAGTTTTAGATTGCTTGTCTTCATGGAAGTTTGAAGTCAATGGCTTCTTGGGAGAAGAAGAAAAGAAGAAATCCCTAATGCTTCAAGAATTCATTTGAGAAATGAAGCACACTGATAAATATGCAGTGTGAATAAACTTTTCATATGTGCAATGAGTGGGTAACAGAGAAATTGTTGACAGAGTGAAGTTGGGTATGTTTTATTTTGATACCTTATTTCAGTTAGCATTGTGGGGTCGAGTATGGTAAACAAAAGTTTTTCCAGTATTTTGCTGCGTCTGCATAAAATGTTCCTGGAATGACAGGAAGGCCAAGACAAGGTCAGAGTGGATGTGTGTATGCTTTCTGTAACTGTTGACAGAGGAAAATAGATTTGTTTTTGTAAAATCCCTATAAAGGCATACTGTAGTTTGAACTCTTCTTAGCTCAGTTACCTTAGCTGTGTGTCATGGTTTAACCCTGGGCAGACCCAAACCCCACACAGCCTCTCACTCACTCCCTCACCAGCAGGACTGGGGACACAGTCACAAGGGTAAACTGGAAAACTCATGGGTTGAGATAAAGACAGGTTAATAGGGAAAGTTAAAGCCACACACACAAGCAAAGCAAACCACGGGCAGGCAGGTGCTCATCCCCAGGAGAGCAGGGCCCCACCATGTGTGACAGTCACTTGGGAGACAAGAACATCACTCCAAACCCCCTTTTCTCCTTCTTCCTCCCACTCTGTGCACTGATGACATCATGTGCTGTGGAATATCCCTTTGGTCACTCGGGGTCACCTGTCCCAGCTCTGTCTCCTCCCATGCACCCTCAGCTCTCTCACCACTGTGGCTGTACAAGAAGCAGAAAGGACCTTGGCTCTGTGTGAGCCCTGCTCAGCAATAACAAAAACATCTCTGTAGTATCAACCCTGTGTTCAGCACAAATCCAAAACACAGCCCCATACCAGTCACTGCCAAGGAAATTAACTCTACTCCAGCCAAAGCCAGCGCAATGTTTTAAAAAATATTGTTACAACCAAAATAACTGAAAAATATTTGTGCCTTGCATTGTATTTTAGAAGAGTGCTTTGGATTTCTGCAAATGAAAGATAGGTAGTATAACACTGCTTGCTGTTACCATTTGTTATCCAGTTGTTGGTAGTCTTACTGACAAGGAATTCTACAAGGCTCTGCCTGTGGGAAAGATGAAAATGACCATGAATATGCTGAGGAGGTCAAGGAATTGGCTTTCATCTCTAATGGGAATGAGAGTTTGTGTGCAGGCTTTATCTCCTGTTAACATGTTTCAAATGGGCTATTTATAAAAGTTAATGATAGTTTATGTGAAGTAGTTCTGAATATAAGCAACATAATCTTTGTGAGCAGAATGAATAGTATTTTCTAGACTAACTCTGTCTGCAAAGTTTTTCTGATTTAAAATGCCCATGGTCTACATATCTGCATCCAGGATTATTTGGCTGCTCCAATATGTAAGGCAGATCTCTGGAAAAATTGGCAATATAGATGATTAATAAAATTATACAACCCCAGAAAAATTATTTCCTGATTGTTCATGCAACATTGCAGTTTATTAATAAAGGATGTAGATACTACCCAAATGCTCTCTGCCACGTCTATCAAGTGCTCAGCCACGAGAGAAGAATCCAGCTACCACTTCTCTGACTTACTAGATGGCATTAATGGCATCAATGCTTCTTCTTACAAAATGTCACATCAAATTGTGCAGGATACTGTGCCTTCCAAACTGAGCAGTGATCACAGGATGCTGAATGTTCTTCCTGCTTTTCAGCAAGTACATGTATTCTTAATTTCATATACATCAGTAGTCATGGGCTTCACTGAGGACTTGCAGAAGCTTGAAAAAATAAGCATGTGTTTAAATGTTTTGCTGATTTGGTGCTGAAGTACTTAAATCTTTGAAACATATTTCTAGACAATTTATATTAGCTTCCCATGAGATAGGGAGCATTCCTACAGTTTTAATATTGAAGATGTGTCTCCTGTGTTGCCCTGGAATTAATTTTATGTAACTGCTTACCATAAACCTTTCGTGTTGTAGCCCCCTGCAGTTCCTTATCAGCATGGAGTGTGCCACAGTTATTTGTTTTTATTGTTTTATTTTATAGGCAGAATGTTTATTCTAAGATATTTCAACCAGAAGCAATGCAGAAATGCTATACAATATGTAAAGCACATATTGGCAAATGCAGTAAGATTCTTATGTTCATCATGCAAGAAATGCAAACTAGCCAATTCCATGTCTCTGAAATGGTGAAAAAAATTATTGGAGTCTGAAAATTGATTATGTGTCATTTTGCTGATTGCAGGCCTTTCCTTCACTGGAGCTGTGTTCTGGAAAGCATGTTAAGTTACAATCAGATGCTTATATGCTGAAGCTTTATGTAACACTAACTAGAATTTTGATGATATGGAATCTGTCTTTGAAATTTAACATAACTGCATATAGCATGTCCATATCCCCACAGCCTTGCTGCTACAAGTGGCAGGAGTATAATAGATGTGTGCAAGGGAGGTTTTCAGATGCCTTGCCTTGAGCAAAATTAGTTAATGATATTCATTCAGATACAGTACAGTACAAATGGGGCACATTAAATGGCTTAAATTAGGTCAAATTGAATAATTGAATTTATTCTTTTACTTAAAAAGAGCTTAATCAGCTGAGAGTGTTAGAGTCAGAAAAAAATAGTTTAATTAAATATTAATTAGAAGTTTATATTTTGAGCTTCCTTATTATCACTTGCAGCAGTATTATTTATGTATCTGTTTTTCCTCATTACAGCTACTGGGTGATGATGTTCAGCCATTCTCACTTGATGAAGAATTTGATTATGACAATGTGGCACTGACCCCTAAGTTCTCTGAAGCTGAGCTGAAGGCCATTATTGAGTTGTCTGAAGAGAAAAGGGGCACAGATGTCAAATCAGGACAAGCTGAAGACTGAGTCAAGGGTGTTCTGTGCAGGGCTGTTGGAATGACCTTTTTATGGGATGAATGTAGCTCCTGGTTGTACCCTCATTTAGTGTTCTTACCTGCATGGTCACTAAATGGCATCCCTGAGATTTGTCATTTATTCTGTCAAGGTGCCTTGGATCCTGTACTGTCTCAGGATTAAGTGTGCTGGAGTAACTTCTCCATAGGAGCAAAACAAGCTGGTGGATTTCAGAATGGCATCGTGGCTGCTCTTTTATCTGGTACTGACTCGGTTCCTGAGTAGTGCAAAGCTGGTCCTAAAGCTGTCTTTTACCTCATTCTCTCAGTAATGCAATTAAGAGTTTTTAATAGCTGACAAATCAGTCTGTGAACTCTTTAAATGTATAGAGATGCATGAGTAAATAAATCTGGGAATATTTTTTTTCTCTGTCTTTTGAGTTACTTTAGTTCTGCAAAAAATAAACATTCCTGTTTCCAACAAACTTTTTGTGTTGATCAAAATTGACGTGATACAACTCCTAAAATTAAAACAGTAACTGCTCAAACCACTCTCCCCCTTCCACACAGAGGGAAAAATAGTGATCTCATCCATTAAAGGAATTGGCATTGAAAGGCTGTCAGATTTTACATTTTTTCACAGGAGATGATTCCAAATAACAGTTTATAGCTTACGGTCTGCATCACTGAAATGCAGCAAGCTGGAGTTGAGTAAAGATCAGCAGTATGGGTGGGAGAGAAGAGTGTGCATCTCTAACACAAGGTAGTATGTACTCCTCTGAAGAGTTTAGGATCCTTTGTTCAGCTAACTGTAGAAGCTTTGCTGGTGAGGCTTGGTTTAGCATCACAATGCTGCATTGTATTTTCGGTCTTTTCTGGTAGAACTGCATTCATTAAAGTTTACTGACCAACATTTTGTCCTTGACCTCTCTCTATTATTTCTGAAGTGGGTGATCAACATGATAAATATGGAACAGTGCCTGAGCAGACTGACAGGGCACCAAACCATAGATTTGTTTAAAGGCTGTGGATGCATTTTCTGTGGCCAGTGTGCTGCCTCATTGTCAGTAATTTCTAAAAGCAAAGAAAGGTCTTCTGATGTTCCAAAGGTGATTTTCTGGATCAGTGATTTTGTAAACCATAATCATGCTCCACTGAAATCTGAATAACATTGGTTTTGAGGAATGGTATTTACCTTGATTAGGGGATATAATTTAGGAGTGAGATTCAAAAAAAAAAACAAAAAACAAAAAACAAAACAAAAAACAAAAAACAAAAAACAAAACAAAACAAAACAAAACAAAAAAAAACCAAAACCAACAAACAAACAAACAAACAAACAAACAAACAAACAAACAAAAAAAAACAGAAAAGGAAGAGCTCTCACAGAAGATAGTTAAGGAGACTGATAAAAAATTACAAGTATGTTTTATAGAAAAACTGGTTTGTACAGGACCTTGCTGAGAGAAGGTAATGAGAATTTTTTTTTAACATCTGCACTCAAAAAGATGCCTGTGCTGTAGTTAAAATGTTTTTTATAATGTAATTGGCTGTGTAGCTTATTCTGCTGGGTTTTCTGAATTTTTTTTAATGTGAATTTATTTTAATTCAATAAAGTGTTTTGTTGGACCCAAGGTATTGTAAATTAAATAGTTTAGATCCAACTGGAGTTTTCCAGTGAAACCTTAAAGTTAGAAATTTCTGAACAGATCTAATTATTAATTCTTCTAAAGGACACAGATAATGTGTATAAATCAGAAGGATAAGAAGTAAGTTCTGAAAGAGCTCCATAACAAATGTGGGAGAAAGAAATGGAGAAGTACTGTATAATGATAGCAAGGTCAGCCTTTGAAAGCCTCAACAGAAGAATAAGAGAGACAACCTCATTAACATGTGTATGTATAGCAAAGATAAAGTAAGGAGCATTCTGTTTGAGAGATCTCCCTGTACAGAGTTTGCTATCCTGCAGACAAAGAATCAGCCATAAATGTGAACATTTGTGCTTTGTGGAATGGTGAATTAGGTGCTTCTTGTGTGTGGTTTTTTCAGAAAGGCATGAGTCACACAAACTAGAGATCAGTCTTGTGGGAATCCTATTGCCAGTAGAGTCAATGAGAAAACTTGTCTAGGGTTTATAATATTCTTCAGGCCACATCAGCTCTGGAATCTCTTAAGTGCATTTTCTATTCATTTCATTATCAATTTTTCACTGTACATTAGGGATACATCCAGCCGTTCATTTCCTTCTCTCATAAGCAGATGATTCTTACCAAATGTTCAGAGTACCTACTGTGCTCCATAAGTGTCATTCAGTATAGTCATTATATGGTTTCCTTTGATATAAAGAAACACTTTGCTGCAGAATACCCAACAAAATTGGAACTCTTTAGTGACATTCATCTTACACAGAGAAATGGGAATAATTCACTTACGTTTACACCACTCATGAGTTAGATTTTTACTCCTTGTTAACAGGCATGAATATCACAGTGAAGATTAGGCAATATAGGCTACATTTTCTGTACATGACATTTTATTGGCCTGCCCCTGTGGTTGTTTTTGGCTTGTACCTTTCATTTGATTACCTTTCACAGAGGAGGCATATTTTCCTCTTAGCCGTTACCAGGTTGTCATTTTTAAGAACATACTTTATGTGCATGTTAAATTTTATACTTGCTCATGGAGTTAGTTACCTGGAATTGTTTTAGTGTTTGTGAGGTGGTTTGAAGTCTGAATAATATATATCTTTTCCTCTTGTAGCTTGTATTCTGTTTAATATTTAATATTTTCAGCAGGGGTTGGCAAGGGACATTCATCTTTTCTATTTATGGCCTTTACTAAACATTTTTCCTGTTTTCCAAAAGAATTAAAGGCAAAACTCTCACACAGAACAAGGAATTCAGAGTGCTACTTGGGGTTGACTTAGGGGCTGCTGCAGTAGGGAGCAGCTTTCTCCCTACCCCACTGACTAGGATTTTGAACTGCAAAATCTCTGATGTTGAGTGAGCCCATGGGAGGTGGAGGCATCACCCATGTGATACATCTCCCCCATCCCTTTATATAAGTGACTTCATTGATGTCTAAATTGCAGCAGAGATGTGAATCCTTATCAGCCAGTGAGTTTATCTGTGTTGAACTTGTGGCTACCTTTGGTGTTGCCAGAAGGATACTGAGTGTTTCTCTCCACAGTCTTGATGGATCTGCAGTTATGGGAAGGAACTATCTGCTTTAGGAAGTCTTTGAGTTTTATAAGAAGTAAAATAATCCTTCCACTGGGGATGAAAACTGAAGGGTTGTCTCCTGGCATCCTGGCTGGCTGTGGTGAAAGCTTGGGTATTGTTAATGTTCAGGGTTAATGTTCACTTCTCATGACTGTAAAGGGAACAGTAATTATTTGTTGAGATAATGGTTATGGAAGAATGAGATAAAGACTGAAGAAATGAAAAGATATGCAGGCAAATCTGACTCAGACATTTTTATGGGTATAATTCTATTAATGCACAGAGGTATCCTGGTATACACTTGTATACACACGAAGCCACTGAAGAAAAATAATTTTAGTATGGAGGATACCCACCAGATAATTCAGAACCTTATGAAGAAGGTGGTGTGGAAACAAATCCCTGTTCTCATGGAAAAGACTGATCCTTTGGCCTTGATTTTCTGCTGCTATAAACTGGCAGAACTCCACTGAGGCCATTTGTATTCATACAGAGCAGACAGGAGTCTGGTATTTACAGTCTTAGCTGAAAGAATATGGAGCCAAATCAATTCCTGATTTAACTTCACTGAATATATAGTTATGTATATGACCCATTATCATTATGGGAAAGTATTTAAATGAACAGCCAATGCAAATTAAATGTAAAAGGCATAGCTTGTAACTGTTCATCTACTACACAGGTTCTTTTGGAGCCTCTGTAGTTGTGTGTGCTTGGAACATTGCTTTTGGCTTTAACAAAAATATTACATATATTTTCAAGTCCTGTGCAAATCATGAAACTTGATTATATACATAAATACTAAAGATTCTGATCTCCTTTAAAGTGCTTTTTTCCCCCTCTGCATCTTGACAAGGATTAGAAATGGACTTTATCTTGGAATTGTTTTTAAAATATCTGATGTCCTTTGTAAAAAACACTTTCTTATAAAGGTAGACTCCTAGTTAGTGATGCTACTCTAAATGCAGAAGTAAAAATAGGACCAAATTCCTGGTTGCTCAGCAACTTCATTTGCATCATAGTGTGGGTAAACAGACATTTGGTGTAAATGTGTCTGCTTGGATAGCAGGCTGATTTATATCCTGTTGCCCTCTACCTTGAGTTTTGCTTGGGAGTCTAAGCAGTACTCGGTCCCACCAGGTGTGAGTGCTCAGAGCCCTGCAGAGGCTGTGGGACAGTTCAGTTTGCAGCTGAAGCTGCAGTCTTGTGCTGGGCTGCAGTGCAGTTTAGCCAAGTGTGGCTGTTAGCTCTGTGCAGCAGAGATGTGTGTTACATCAGAGGTGGATGTGCTGCTCCTGAAGGCGTGGCTGACAAGGCTTGGGGCAGAGATTCCTTGGCCTCAGTTCCCTTTCTGGGCCGTGCTGAGCAGGCAGCTCACTGCCCTCCTTCCTGGGCTGCAGCTCAGTTCTGTGTTTCCAAACCCCCTGCTCGGGGTTCTGCTGGCTTTGGGAAGTGAGGAACCCCTGCCCAGGGTTCTGCTGGCTTTGGGAAGTGAGGAATGTCCTACCCAGGGTTCTGCTGGCTTTGGAAAGTGAGGAATGTCCTGCCCAGGGTTCTGCTGGCTTTGGGAAGTGAGGAATGTCCTGCTCAGGGTTCTGCTGGCTTTGGGAAATGAGGAATGTCCTGCCCAGGGTTCTGCTGGCTTTGGGAAGTGAGGAATGTCCTGCCCAGGGTTCTGCTGGCTTTGGGAAGTGAGGAACACTCTGTTCAGAACCCCTGCCCAGGGTTCTGCTGGCTTTGGGAAGTGAGGAACACTCTGTTCAGGAACACCCTGCCCAGGGTTCTGCTGGCTTTGGGAAGTGAGGAACCCCTGCTCAGGGTTCTGCTGGCTTTGGGAAGTGAGGAACACCCTGCCCAGGGTTCTGCTGGCTTTGGGAAGTGAGGAACACTCTGTTCAGGAACCCCTGCTCAGGGTTCTACTGGCTTTGGGAAGTGAGGAACACTCTGTTCAGGAACCCCTGCTCAGGGTTCTGCTGGCTTTGGGAAGTGAGGAACTCCCTGCCAGGGTTCTGCTGGCCTTGGGAAGTGAGGAACACTCTGTTCAGGAACCCCTGCCCAGGGTTCTGCTGGCTTTGGGAAGTGAGGAACCCCTGCCCAAGGTTCTGCTGGCCTTGGGAAGTGAGGAACCCCTGCCCATGGTTCTGCTGGCTTTGGGAAGTGAGGAACCCCTGCCAGGGTTCTACTGGCCTTGGGAAGTGAGGAACACCCTGCTCAGGGTTCTGCTGGCTTTGGGAAGTGAGGAACCCCTGCCCAGGGTTCTGCTGGCTTTGGGAAGTGAGGAACCCCTGCCCAGGGTTCTGCTGGCTTTGGGAAGTGAGGAACACTCTGTTCAGGAACCCCTGCCAGGGTTCTGCTGGCCTTGGGAAGTGAGGAACCCCTGCCCAGGGTTCTGCTGGCTTTGGGAAGTGAGGAACCCCTGCCCAGGGTTCTGCTGGCCTTGGGAAGTGAGGAACACTCTGTTCAGGAACCCCTGCTCAGGGTTCTGCTGGCCTTGGGAAGTGAGGAACCCCTGCCCAGGGTTCTGCTGGCTCCCTGCCCGCAGAGCCAAGCGCCGGTGCCAGCCCAGGGCATTCCCACCGTGGTGCTTTCTTGTGGCCAGCTGGCAGTTAGCACAGGTGGCCCCGAGCTGCCACAGCTGTCCCTGCTCCTCTCGCTGGGAGCTGGCTGCCTTTGCCTGTCCTGGGCACATGAGCTCTCCCAGGTGTTAAATGTCTGCTCATCCCTTGGGAAAGCAAGGCAGACAGTTTCCTCTGTAATGCTGGTAAGTTGTAGAACATCTCAAAAGATGATGGGTTTGTGATTGCTGGCTGTTGGAGGTGGCACCTTGTGTTTTGCTGGCAAGATACTGTATGCCAGTGCTGCAGGTGTATGGGCTGTGAAATACCACAAATTAGACTGAAAATGGTTTTAGTGCTTGTCTGTGACAAGTTTGTAAGAAGAAAAGCAAGTGCTAAAAGGTACTGTCATTTTTATAGACAAGCTACTTTATTTGCAATTGCAGTGCCCCAGAGTTAAAATGGAAATCAATTTTAATGTCTTATGAAAATGCAGAAATATTTGTCTCATTTACAGCACTTCCAAGAAGGACAGATAATAAAATTCCCCTGATTTATGATCTGTAATTTTATGCACTCTGTGGTATCTCGTTCAGTACATCTCTCCATGTAAACATTCCAAAAGAATGAGTAAAGATAGATCTGAACAAGGTTCCTGAATCTAACTTCACACTGAATTTCAGGTTGTAGAAACTCTTTCTGTATGTATTCAAAGCTCTCTTTGAGCTGATATTCCCAAAATTTGGGGAAGTAGATGCTCAACTTTAAAAATCACTAACCAAACATTTCTTTAGCACCCACGTAGTGCTGATCTGGACTAAGAAACCCAAAGCAGTGAGCGACCTGCCTATAAGAAACGAACCAATGAAATGTGAAAACTGGCATAACTGCACTCTGTATGAAGATAATGGATGAAAGGACTCTAAAGATAGTGGAATTAAATGAAAAATATTATTTTTCTGGAGAGTGAACCATATCAAAATATGCTGTTGACTTCATGCAATTCTTGAAAGCCATTGAATGCCCAGCTGAAAAATTAGTATAATAATTCTGTAATTCATGTGGATATGCAACACAGTTATCTCTTGAGCCATTAAAATGAGGTTAAAGTTTGTGTGAGATTCTTCAGCATATTTTGTGGCAATGCTAACACCACAAATTAAGGCTTTAGCCTCATTCTGTCATAGGTTGCAACAAAGTTTGTTCTTCTGTGGCTGTTGTGGTTGTTGAGGATTCTTGTGGCAGTTTCTGGAGAGCAGGTGTGTACTTGTAGCAAGTAAACTCTACGTTTTCTTGCATCTCTCTGCTTTTATGTCCAGATGTATAAAAACTTGTAAGGTGCAATATGATGTGCATATGTGCAGAAAGAACGAAGCAAGTGTCATTTATGATGTTGCTTGTGCTCCTCAGAATAGCTTAGCAAGAGGACAAATTCTACTGATTACCTAAAGTCCTGATTCTGCCATTGAGATTTGCTGCAGATTGTACATTTGGTGTTTGAGAGAGAAATGCTGAAGTGCATTTTTCATCCCCTTTTCCTTGTTTTTGATTTTGTCTTTCCTATGTCAGTTTTGCAACTAGCTTTCCAGAAGTTGACACTAGATTAATCCGATGAGCTACTTTCCTGCTGGATAAAATTTTAAAGTAAAAAGATGGATGGCTGGTGTATGGGCCAGGAAGCATCAAAGCATGGTTAGCATTTCATGCTCAAGCTTAGCATTTGCAAAGCTGTCCAAACAAACAACCAGGAAAGTACAAATAATGGTCATCCTACTTACTGAATGAGAATGTAATTCCAAATTGCCTTTGTTTAAATCAGCTGCTTACACTTTGCCTCCTCTGCTCACCAAGGATTCTGTTAACTAACACATTTCAAAATCCAGACTGCCAAAAATACTGACAGCTTTCATTAGCTGAACAGCATTTCCCACAACAAAACTGTGATCCGTTTAAAGCTCTTTGTTTGGGGTTGTGACACATTGCCTGAATTCCACGGGATTTATAGATTTGAATAGATTCCACGGAATCTATTCTGCATTCATGAACATTAGTGATGTAATCTGCACAACCCCCCAGTGGTGCAGTGGATATCCTTTTCTGAGAGCAGGAAGGAGAGGTAGTGGGAGGAGAGGTTGGCTGAGCCATCAAATGTTGCTTGTGCTCCAAATGGGACTCTTGATATTTCGCTTTTGACTCCTTTGCAATGTTTGTGTGAGAGGCTTGGTTGTCAAATGCCAGCTGAATAACACCACTCCCCTCTGCACCCCCAAACCCCTGTGTGTGAAGGGGCTGGCACCCAAGCTAACAAAATTCAGCTGGCTACTGATTCAAGGGTAATAGTGTTCATTTCAGGGTGTGTTTTACAAGGTTCTGGCAACTGATGCCCTTTTCTAATTGACAGGACTGAGCTCTGCTCACAAATGTGCAAATGAGTGTTTATCTGGCACTGCTTGTAATCTTATACTTCTCAAAATTTCATTTTTGAAATGCACATTATTTTGATACTTTTGACTCACTGCCCCAGAATCACAAGGACATCCTTTGAAGATGATACTAAAAAAAGCCACAACTTTGAGTGCTCTGAACAGAAGTGATGAAATTAGGAATGAAATATAATTAAGAAATGTTAAATTTAGGAAAAACATCATGCTGAAATTCAGATTTACTAGACTCTGCAAGTACCACAAAAAGAAGTTGATGGAGCTGATTTGCTAAGGTCAATTAAAAGAAATCTGGAAATAAATATTGGAAAATATGTTATAGGGACAGAGTAGTGCATCAGTCAGGAAGTGGATTTCATTCATATTTTTCCTCTAAGATTAAGGTACATGAGAATGAATGATTGAGGTTTGTAGAATTTTGCTCGTTAAGATTGTTTTGAGTTCCAATTCCTGTAGTGGAAGAATGGATGGTTCAGTTTAATGAAGCAGGATTTTTAGTTCCGGAGCATCTCTACCAAATCTTGATTTGTGCACAGGCTGGCAGCCTGTGAAGCATCACTGCCAGCATTTGCAAAAATGAGCAATGATATATTATTTAAATATTCTGCTTTTTTGGAGCAGCCTCCTTGTATTACAATTGCACAGTAAGATAGGAGAGATGCTTTTTTTTTTTTTTTTTTTTTTTAATTTAATGTTCTTAAAAAGGCAACTTAGATTAGAATTTGGAAAAGGAATGTTGGATCACAGCCCCATCAGGGCTTTGAGAAAACCTGTGTCTGTATAAAGATCTTTGGTTCATGACTGCTTTGCTCAGCCTTGAGCTCTTTGCCAAAGTAAATGACATCACATTTGATCTTACTTTGGAATACATGAAGGTTTTTTTTTCCCCCAGAATCTGAAATCTCTGTCAGATATCTATTTGCTTCTTTGCTTTTTTTTTTTGCTTCTTTTACTGTTTTCTCTCCTTGCCTTCATTGGTCTCAGCTGCTACTATACAGCAAACAATATAATATAGGGCACAGAGAACAAGCTATGGCATTGCTACATTTTTCAGCAGGAAAAGGGAATCTCCATGCTGAGAGTTGAAGAAGTTGCTGAAGCTCTTTGCCTGACCATCTGTAAATTTGAATAGATGCATATTGGGGTAAGGTGCTATTTTTGTGAAGCATTTGTTCTGCCCAAATCGGGGGGGTGCTCCTTGTTGAAATAATTCAGAGCAAAACTCAATTCAGTCAGCTTCAAAATTGTCTTTTGGTCATTACAAATTCCTGTTGATACTCCCCTCCCACTCTAGCTCTATCAGAATCAGCACAGCAAACACATGGACACTCCCTGTATTTTTCATTTGGGCTCTTATAATGCTGCCAATTCTCTGGGGCACTTCCAGGGAGCTGCAGCTTACCAAGAGACTCCCCGGAGGAGCATGGAGTTTTTATTTATTTTCTGTTCCAAAAAAGCCTCCATGTAATCCTGCCTCACCCTGCCCTCCCCAAAGGAATGACTAGGGGAGAATACCAACATCTACATTGATTACTACTTGTTGGTGTAACTGTGTTCAATTTTGCTTTCCAGTTCACCTTCCTCAGCCTTTCCAGATGGAATTTTTCCTCTGGTGCCAAGTACTGAGGAAACAAAAATGTTTGTTTCCTCAAATCACCCCTATATTATTGAGATTCAGAAATATGTTTGCTGATCTATTCCATAGGAGAGAAAAATGATTGCTACCTCACAGTAAAGTTTCTCTGTTGTAAATGTTAATTGTTTTAAGCACTCTGGAGTTTTCTGTGACCTCTAGGCATTTTTTTCTAAATGATTGTTGATACAATCTCTCAGAAGAAGGTGAGAAAAGAAATACTTTGCTGGCCTAGTTTCAGGTAAGCTCTAAAAGTTCAAGTGGACCAATTACACATAAAAGAGCAACAACTTTTGTAAAGCTTCATTTGAATCCCAAAGGGGAAAAATTATAGAAAATCAATTAACTTTCCACATGAAAAAATAACTCATATTGCAAAGCTTTCCTTGCATAGTTTTCTGATTATGTTTGGAAGCAAATTGCCTTGATTATACCTTTGACGAGAAGGAAAGTATTTTAATTAATTTAATACATGCTGTAGCAGTGCTAAATTGTATCATGGAACAATTAAGTGTGTCTACATTGATATTTTTTGCCCTGTTGAAAATGGATATTGCTCACTTAGTGAGTCATGCTCTTGCTGGGTTGATGCAATTATCCATTCATCGCAGAGCATGTGACACAAAAGTTATTGGGACTTTTTATACAGGAGAGAGGCTGAATGGAGTACACAGAAAGCCCATTTCAGTGGAGTCATGAAAGTTCAGAGCCTGTAGCCCCACTGGGGGCTGAACCCAAACCCTCAAGCCCTAAGACTTGGGGGGATTCCTTTGGGAATATTCAAGCTTCAGATGTGTTTTCTATTTCCTTCAGTCTTGGACTGAAATGAGGAGTGGGAGTAATTGTCTGTTAGTCATGTACTGACACGATCTTCAAACTCATGTGCAGCTAAGAACAATTGATAGCAAATTTCTAGTAGCATCTAGAGCAATTGCTGCAGTAGCTGCTTCTGAAACCAATTTTTGCCTCAAGCTGAAAATGATTACATTTCCTGTATTTGCTGAGAATAGGATTTTTAAATGACAATTTTAATTTAAATGTTCTAAATATGACAAGAAACAACACAGTCGGTTTTTTGGGTTTTTTTTTTTGGCAAATCATGCATGTTCTTATAATGAAGTTACGTTATAGTGTTGAAAGAAAATAACATTAGGAATCTGCTTGATATGTCTCTTTGATATTGACATGTTCTTGTCTTGCTGAACTAGTACAACTGGGTCACATCACTTTCCCTGATGGATCTTGTCTGCTGGAAATGTATTTGCCTCCCATCCTGCTTTTCACGCTGTGGTGGGCTACAGATCTTTTCTGGTGAGCTACAGAATTAAATATCCAAGAGCCATGTAATAAAGGAAAGACTCCATCACCAGAGAACATCTCATGAATTAACTCATAACTGTCTAAACTCAGATAAATATCATCAGAGATTTTTCTAATTCTCAAGGCCATAAACAATGAAAAATAAAAAGCTGTGCAAAAGAGGAACAGCAGTCTCATTGAATGCTCTCTGATCATTCTGGGTTCTTAAAGAAGAGCCAGATGATAAGGGATGTGTTTATAGAAGGAAGCTAGTAACTATGGTTATAGAAAGACTTGAGATGGGATAGGAAGCTTTCTAGCAGCAGTGTGAAGGAAAATCTGTCTAGAAATGAATTTCAGAGGTGCAAAATTGTGGCTGTGAGCACTGTACCACAGGACTGATAAGTTCTGATTTAGTGTGTTCTCAATTATTTAGAGATTTAATTTAATTATAAGTCTTAGATTTCATAAATAACAGTTTGAATTGTGATATAACTGGGCTGGGAAAAAAAAACCAGTAATCAAGGAGTGATGTCAGATGTGCTTTCTAGTCTTTTTGGTGTTGACCAGAATGGCAAAGCCAGGAGCCAGAATGGCTGCATGACATGCCTGGCAATAGGTAGAAAGGTGCAATTCGTGCCAGTTAATTCAGTAAAGATTCATTTCCTTGAGGATACATTTCAAATTTGCTTGTGGCTCCCTGAGGGTGTCAGTAGGGTGAAAGGGCCATCTCAAGTGACCCCTCCTGGTCCCTTGCTGCCCCTCTTCTGGAGCAGCTGAGGACTGTGGCTTCAGTGACCTTGGCTGTGGTGGTCAGGCTTAATTGACTGTGTGCAGCCAGGAAATGTATCCAAACTGCTGTTAAAATCACAAATTTGCTTTTCCAACTGTGGCATGAATGGGTCAATGCAGCCCTCCACCTTCCCATCAACTGAGATGATGAAACAAAAAAAGTCTTGTTTCTTCTGTGTTATTGAAATTTGCCTTTCCTGCCATGGCAGATGCCATACATTTATGTGCTTCTTCAGTTCTCCCTAGTGAAAAATACCAAAACCATAGCATGCCTTCCCTCTACTGTAGCTTGATTGCAGTAAGGTCCTCTGTGTAATGTTCAGCCTTTTTCTTCGAGAGGAAAAAAATACATTCTAACCTTTTTGAAAGGCAAGGCTAGATTGTTTTTGAATTCTATTAGTGCTGAGATCAGCATCACACTTACTCAAGACCCAGCCCCTCTGAAAAAGAAAAAGGTTGTGTCAGAGGTGATTGAAAATGTCAGTGATCCTGAAAAGCAATCATGTATGGCTAATCATTCCCAGTGTAACCAGAATGTGATTTTCATTGGATTACTCTAGGAAGATGCTGCTTGGCAGTTTCAGCAAAAATGTTAAAGAACTGTGGTATTTTTAGAAAAAAACACTCCCTCCTGATCTATTTCAGTTCTTGAATTTTCCACTTAAGCCTGGGATCATTAATTCCTAATGCAATTCATGTGCCCCACGAGAACAGCAGACCAACAGGGGACTCCCAGGAGTGCTGCCTGCTGGCTGACTCTGTAAAGAGCCTGGTGGCTGATGGGCAGTGCTCCAGACAGCTTCCCAGTGCCCAAATCCACAGTAAACTAAAAACTTTTGTTGGCGAGAAATTACTTACTTGTTACCTTTTTTTTTTTTTTTTCTTTTTCTCTAAAATAACTCAGGAAGGAGGGTAGCTGTGTGGACTCCACCAAACCAGTTCTTGGTGCAGAGCACATGGTGGCAATGTTGCACCACTCCTGAGCAGCTCTCATGTGGCACTTACCCAGCCCATATTCATTTGCTGTGCAATAAATAGATAGATGCAGTAGAGTGCTGCTTTACCCAGGGAATATTATACTTGTACATGGTAACACTGATTGTGTTTTCTGCTAAAATAAAGAGTAAGGTATAGGAAAAAGAATTTTTCTTCCTTTCTTTTTACCACTTCTGTATTATTTGCATGCGTCCTAGGCACAGAGATACAGTTTAGGTTTTGCAGAAATAATGTAGCTGGTATTGGAAAAAGATATGACAATTTAGTTTTGTTCCATAAACCAAGTACACCTGCCTTAGAGGAGCACTTAGGATAATAAAACTCTCTACCCATCACACACACAGAGAAACTGGAAGCTGAAGCAAAAGAAGGCTTTAGTATTTAAACAAGCTAGCCATGAACTCTCTCTTTGAAAAAATCTCTAGCCTAAATATAAGCTTTCCTAAATGTCTTCAAAGAAGTGGAAGGAAACTTTTCCTTAGCTGGAGAAATTCCAGGCACATGTAAGTGTGAGTTCCTGGGTTCAGTGGCCGTGGATGGCTCTTAGCACAAGCCCTGAGAGCCTGTGTGGTTTGGCTGAACTCTTCAGTGATCTCTGCAGCAGGGCAGTGTAGCTCTGGCTTTCTTCTCTGTTCAGCCTGGCAGGAGGGCCCTTCAGAGGCAGGCCCAGGAGGAGAGCACTTGCATTACAAAGGCAGCACTGCTGAGCACCTCAGGTCTCTGGGGCTGTTGTCTTTCATATTTGTCCTGCTTCTGGTGTGCTGTTACAGCTCCAGCAGCTCAGTTCCCAAGCCACAGTCTTCCCTGGTGTTCCTCTGCTTTTAATGATCTCTGTGCCCTGGCAGACACATCTTTCACTGTGCCTGTCGTGGCTAATCTAATTTCCATTCCACCAACACAAGATGGATGAGGGTTTTTTTCCTTCTGTTTTTTTGGCTTTTTAGATGTAGGCATGGTATCAGCCACTGCCTGGTTATTCTAATGCTCCTCAAAGAGTCTGGATTCAACTCTACATCTTGATGGCAAGAGCAATGAAGTCAGCAGGTCTCTCCAGACTATTTCCACAAAGCTGCAAGATGTCAAGATGCTTTCTTATAGAGCAAGAAGGAAAATACATTTTATTTCAGCCACCAAGCAATATTGTGCTTTGTTCCCTTCTCCTAATTGTATCAGACACAACTGTAAACTAGAATTTAAAATAACAAATGTCAAAGTGTGGGAGCAAGCACTCCAAGTAAGCCACAATCTACCAACTGCTTAGATTGAATTCTTGGGAGACAAGTACACTCCAACTTGTTGGTATAGGCTGATTTTTGTGAGCAACACATATTCACAAAGACCAGGAAAAACTAAATTTGAGGAATTAAGCAAGTATTTGTATCATGTTGCTGTTAGGGCTGCTGCAAACAAAAAGCATCTAAAACTACAGAAAAGATGTTGAAGTAATTGATCCAGCAATAGCATGGAAATGAATGATGGTCTTTTTCAGTGTCTGAGATGCTTTTTAGGTGTACACTTCCAGGATGAAGATCAAGAGTTGTACAATTCAATGTCTTCTTTATTTATTCACAAGAGAGATAGCTTAAGAGGTAGTGGAAAAATTAGAGTGGAAATTGGCCAACAACTGCTAATCAGGATTTTGGCATGTCTTGCCTCTCCCTACACCCAAAAGCCAAGATGGAAGCCTTCAGAAATGTATTGAGGGAGGAAACTCAAGTGCCATACAATTATTTTTCAGATGTGTAAGATAGCCCATATGTTATGATCATTATTTCTACTGTCAATATTTTTTAGAAAGAGGAAAAAAATAAGAAGAAATGGCCATGGTAATGGATTTTCTTGCAATCCTGACTGATTGAGCTGGAGCTGTGAAGGTCCCAGTTCAGCCTGTGCACACAAAGCAGACCTGCTGCCTGTGCCACTGACTGCCTGGGCCAGGCAGACACAGCTCCTGACCTTGCAATCCTGTTACCCACCCTCTCTGTGTTGCTGGTGAAGCTTCTTGTGGCTAGGCATGTTCCCTGCCTCAGAAATGCTGTGATAGCTCCCATACCCAGTGCTTATTTTATTCCATTTCATTTCTCCCTATTCAGCCTCTGCCAAGCACCCACTTGCCCAGCACCTGTCAATAGTGTGTCAGGGTTGTGCTATTTGTGTGATTTTCTGTGCTCTTTGCTTTACAGCCCACACTGCTGGAGATTAACAATGCAGTGAAATTGGCCCAGCTGCCTGCAGTCACAAGGCAAAGAAATGCACCACTCTGTTTCCCTCAGAGATTTAGTTTACCTTCATCTTCTGGTTTGGTTTTAAATCCAGTTTGAAAATGACAGAAACAAATTCAAACACTACTGGTAAGAAAATGATGAATTCCTTTTGTAAAAATTATCATCTGTGAAGTACAGAGAAATAGCTAAGCTAAACATTTGTAATTTAGAAAGAAGGATATTAAGATCCTTTTAAAGAACCTTGCTGGCTTTTGCTTGTTTTCTCACACATAAGTAAAATATCTGTTTTCTTATCTCAAACAAGTGCTAAAAGCCCAAGCATTTGCCAGTTGCTCTAAAAAAATTGTGCTTTTGCACTTTGTATTAATGGCTTGGTGATCTTCTGCAGCATCTTCTGCCAACCTTTTTAAAAGCCAGTACAAGTGTCATTTTTGCAGTTGATGCCTGAAGTCCCTGGGAGTCTCAGCAAGGCTTCTTTGGTGTGTAGATTATTTCCACTGAGCACCCAGAAGTATTTCAGCAAGGGAAAGATGCTGAAGAGAAATGCATTAGCTATAGATAGTAAAGGCAGGTGCTGTAGAGTACTGGCTGAGGGCTAGAAAGTTACAGAGATTGTGGTATTTAATGCTCATCACTAGTTCAGACATGATGTATCTTTATCCTCCTACCCTGATAATATTTCACTTGTTCAAGTAAATTGATGGTAACAAGTAACAATCTCCATAGTACATCATACATTTCCTCTTCTGCATGAGCAGCACATGGAAAAAGTGTGGACATCATATTTATATGTTGAAATAACAGTCCTGTTTCCATGAAGTGCATGATAGAAGGGATTATTGTGTGGGTTTTACATGTAATATAAGCTCCTTTAGAAGCAAAAACACTGAGTAGTTCAGACAGGACCATGGAAATGCAATTGTCCAGCCTACCCAGCAGCTAAACCCAGTTGTCCTCATAGGAAGTGACACAGGCTAGAAAATGGTTAGTGGAGACAATGGCTCTGCTATCCTGATTAACTCACTTTATTCTCTACTACCCTGCAATCACTGGGCAATCTGTTCTGTAGCAAACAGCATTTGAGATCACATTGTCTTTGGTGAACTTCCTTTTCATGTTTTATTACTTCTCAGTGCAAGCTACTTGTTTTGGGTGGTCTGGGCATCTGCAGCAGTGTAGGAGAGCTGCAAGATGCTTGAAGTATATTCCAACATTTTCCATGCTGTACTGTGACAGATGTTTTGTCCAGTCATATTAACCATTTATCTTGAAAATAAATTCCTATTAAAGAAAATGCAGACCTCATTTCCCCCCCTTACTTCAAAAATCTCTTCTATTGAGGTCAGAGTAGTGAACCAGCCATAGCATGTGGTAGTTTTTACCCCTTCCATAAAGGTATTATCTTTCTGTTTGCAATCATACAGTATTTTCCAAATTGAAAATTTATTAAAAATCCTTACTGCTCAGCTTGTGACTCAATCTGTTTTGTTTCTTGCTGTTCTGGGATTAAGTGTATCTGGTTCACTTTGCTGCAATCACTGGGGGTTTGTTGCTTCCCCAGAAGCTATTTTTTGAGATTCTCAGTTCCAGGAACAATCATGCTTTTGCCCTCATGTTCAACAGTGTTGTTGCTACTGAAAAAATAAAAATTATGTTTTACTTTGTGGGCTATAAAACCAGTGTTTTTGATTTTTCTGCCAGATTCTTGGCCTACTACATGATGATGATGATCCCATTTCTTCTTTAATTAATATCTGTGATACAAAAGAATGTGTCTGGTAGTGAAATTTACTGGTGGCACTGCTGGGAAGTGCTTTAATTGTAGAAATGGGCCAGAACACCACTCAGAGGACAATGTTTTCCCTTGAAAATAGAATCATCATGAATTAGATGAAATTCAGAAATATAGAAGAAAAGGAAATTCACATGAGGAATTTGCCAGTAACCAACTCTCCTGGGGATTCACCAGACTTCTGTCAAGAATGGGGACTTTAACATTATCAACATAACAGAAATTCAGCCTAGCATGAAGTCAACTCTTTCATCCTATCCCTTTAAAATGTAGGCTTCCTTAGCAAATAACATCTTGGGCAATAACAAAGAAATAATGCATTTTTCTCCATGATAAGATAAAAACAATTATCTCTAATTTAATTTATTAATGTCTTGTTTGTGTTTTTGCAATAGAAAATTTTTGCCATTCGAAACATTCTGAAAAACAGAAAGAAAAAATCTATTGTCTAAGTTTTTGTTTTCTTTAAGTGTTATCTATGAAGGCACATGTATTAGCTTGAAAATAATTGCAAATGGCATAAATCTGATTTAAGCCTATGTGTCACCTGAGTTTCAGGGATAGGGGCACTTAAGTTGCTGGTAAATTCCATCCTAAAAATGCTCTGGTCTTTTCAGGTCCTAAAACATATTTCATAAACAGCATTTCCCTTCTAGCCTGCAGCAACAAGATTTGACATTTATACATTGCCCCACACATGCACCACATAATATTGCCAGATTCTTTATGATTAACTGATATAATTAACTTCTGAGATAAAAAAGAAAAGTGTGTGGGAGAATCCACAGAATCAAACAAAATTTCCATTGTATTCCAAAGCTGAACCAAGAAAGGGAGGAAACAGATCTTTGCTGAGGACAGGCATTCCTTCAGGAGAGCAAGTGCAAGAAAAAACACTGCATCAATACTGGTGAGAAGCAAGGGCATGACAAATTTACCCACACCTTGGCAGTGTGTCAGATCAATGTATCACAGAGAATGCAGGAAAACACAGAGCAGACATCCAGGAGGTCACAGCAGGAAAGCAGCATTCTCCAACTTGGCAAGGAGTCTTCTGCCCTTAGGAAGGACTGGCTCCTCCTTGTCTTTTACTGCTCAAGTATTAAACTTAGCAGCATCACTCTATACTACATTGGTCCTAATACAACTGCCTTGCAGATGTATTCCAGGTATTTAAAATAAAATAAAATTCAGTGGATGTGAACATCAACGAACTTGCATCCAAAACTGCAGATCTCCCATGACATTCTTTTACTATCTAATGTGTTGGATGGGGTTTTTTTTGATTCCACAATGAAAGCTTTGAGCATGGCTCCTAGCAAACACTTGAAACTTTATTTGAAACCACCTGAGGGTCTCTGGGCTCACAGCTGCAGATTTCTACAACAGCTATATTCATTCTACATTTTTGTGGGAATTCAAAAAAATGGGAAACAGAAACAGCCACCTTCAGGCAGTGGTGCAAGTGCAGCACACAAGAAATCAGACAGGAGAGCAGCCATTTGAACATTAAGAATATTTCAGATCTTATTGCAGCTATGATGAGAAGAAAGGGTGTCTGGAAGACTTTATGGCTTTGCTCACAACTCTTGCCTTTTACCACTGTATGCCTGAATAAAAGAGTGTCAGGATGAATGCAATTTTCTTGTTTGCTTGATGATAGAAGGGTTTCTGGAAGATTAGCCAGAAAATAGCCCTTTTTGAGGAATTTAATTTTTCCACTGGAACATGGTGTGATTCTAGAAAGTTTATCTTCCTGATGAGGACAAACTCTGAGATCCCATAGCTGCAGAGGGAGGATCAGTGAGGCTGGGGAAATTTGTATCCAGGGAGTGGTGTGCTGTGCCTCCAGTTTGAAGGGCAGGGAAAGTCTATCTAACTTTCCTCACTGCATAAATTAAGAGCTCCTCGTTTTGTTTCATATCTCTGCTGCAATTTGCAAGTAGTGACAGACACTGTGTGAGCCCCCAGCTAGTTATTCAACTACAGAACTGAACTTCAGCAAAGGCAGATAAATAAGAGTACTTCAAAACCTAAGGAAACCTGTTGTTCTTGTGTTAATAAAAGAAAACTGAACAAAGGAAGGAATAAGGCAGGGAAGATTAAGTGACTCCTTATCTCATAGCAGAGTGGCATTTTCTTATCCTTCTTAGAATTCGTGGTCAGCTCTAGGAGCTGTGTTAGTAAACTTATATATTAAAATTCCAACTACTTGCTGAACTTTAAAATATTTTCCCTAATGCCCATTAGATTGAAAAGAAATCTTCATTATTTCTCTATTTGTGAATGGCTCCCTCCTGTCAATGTTATTCTGTGAGGCAGCAGTAGTTGAGGCATTGCTTTACCTTTATTTATAGTGTTGGAAATACAGGGTTATACATACTACCAAGTAAGCAATAATTTATGACAAGGTACAAGGTATGCAAAATGTCATGTAGTTTGCAGAGATTAATGCATGAGCCAAGTGCAAATGCATTAACTTAACCAACTATCTGGAAAGCAAGCTTAATGAAAGAGGGAAGTGAATTCAAAATATGAAGAAAAAGGTGTTGTAGAGGCAGAAAACACCATATAGCATATGTATTTGATATAGGGACCCTATAAATTGATAGCTGATCTCTGAGTCAAGTACATTTGTACTTGTCTTGGTAGGGACAGTTGTATAAATCAGAACAGGCCAGTTATGCCTGACAATCAAAACCAGCATAGGAGGTTGAGTTCAGCAAATCTTAGTCTGTTCCTGTGTTAGTGGTGTCACACATCAAGGTGTAGTATTTCAAAGTGAGTTTATACCATATTTTAAATCAAGTGTCCATGTCTCATCATGCTAAGTCCCATTTCTGCAATATAGATTACTAGAAAAGGTAAAGCAACTCAGTGTGTTTGAGTCTGTATATTCCTAATGAATTGCTGCATGTTGTGGTCTTTGGGAAAGGCAGCCTTATCCTCTCAGGCACACACATGAAACCATGACCACACATTTTTTCAATACTTATCTGTGGTCCATCCCAAAGTCAGCTTCAAAAGACTGTAGGTTTCTAGGTTACACTCTAAACCTGGCAGGTTTTCTGTGCCAACACCAGAATTTACTCTCTAAAGCTGTTGACCTTCAAGTCATGCATTTTCTCTGAAGTTTTCTGTGTTGACACTGCCTGCCTTGTGATAGGCACACACAAACTCCAGCCTGTGCATTTACTAAGCTTAATGGAGGCCATCATAATCCCAAAAAATTCCACCACCAGAAACATGGACCTGCCATCTTACTTTCCCTTCCTGTAGTGCCTAATACTGTTCACCCCAAGACTTCTCCCTTCAAGTGCTACATCTTGTTAGCTGTAGAAGAAGCTGGTCTGTGTATGCTCGGGGTTGCAGCCCACAGCCTGCAGACTTTTAGGTGGGAGCAGCAAAAACATGGAAGAGTGTCTTGAAGACCCAGGTTTGGAGGGAAGCCTCCATCCTGGCTGATCCCTGTTCTGTCCTGGGGCAGTCCTGCCCTGTGTGCACTGCAGGCTCTGCTGCTGTGGCTTCTGGAGCTCATTACAAGCTGCCATGGGTGATAAAGATCACTAGCCATGTATTTATTCCTGCAGAGTGGGCTACATGGTGAAATTTAAGAGCCCCTCAATATACAGAAAGTCCAGCTAGATGATTGAATGAGCCTTTCTAGCACCATGAATCTCTGTCTATAGATATATAACCATTAGGATCCTGCTTTCTGTAGGCTGCACCATGGAATTTATGGGACTTGGCAGCCTGCAGAGGTAGCTGCCATTCTGTGAGACAGAACATATGCTGTCTGCTACACTGAAATGCACACTGCATTGTTCTGGAAGTCTTGGTAGTTCATATGAGTCTGAAATAACTCACATGTTGAAAACATACCATGATTTTAGGGGCAAGGAAAAATATCATGCAGTCTTGTTAACTTCTCTCCAAGTGAATTTGGAGCAGAAATCATCAACTGTAACTGGAGGAAGTGATGAGAAGTCAAGAAAGGATTCCTCACAGGATCTTTGCTTATAGTTTTATTTCCACAGTTTCTATTTAGAGTGAAATCTTATACTTAGCCATTCAAATACAGGCTCTCTTGTCAGATAATATTCTCAAAAACCCCTTATGGAAAAGACTACCACAATGGCTGTGATAAAATTAAAATGTTCTTAACTTGCATATGAAAAAAATAAAAGTATTAAATCTCACTAATCACTTAGACAGTGATTGTCCATGTTGCAGAAAACAATACAGCTTTAAAATTTTGTATGCATAATTTAAGAAAAGACAGCAAGAAATAGAAATATTTTCTATCTTTATTTCTTGTTTCCACTGACAGCAGCTAAAACTTATGGCAACAGGAACTATTTTCCATGTAGCTAGCAGAAAAGTAGGTGCTATATATGGAATAGGTGTGTGTTATACACTGGAAATTCTCTATTTTTAGCAAAACATACCTGGAAACCATTAACTGAAATGATGTATTTCTTAGACACTAAAAATGTGTGTGGTTTACTTTTTAATTAACTTATTCATATTTTGCCTAGACACTTTCTTGATTAGTATGGTAAGGAAAAAAAGTAGATATTCTATTTTTTTATCCTTTCACAGCAATGGAATATCTACTATTCTATATAGAAGGCATTGAAAAATACATGAAAAAAAAGCCATGTCTTCTCTTCTGTCTTTGCTTTGGGGACTTTGAGGACATTAGTAGGGAACAACAGTAGCTGCTAAATTGGCTTGCACATGGATGAAGCAAAGTCACCTTGGCTAATGTCAAACACTGGGTCTGAAGTTTATAACCAGCCCCTTTTTGGACTCAAGATTCAAGGAAGTCCCTTCAGCCAGTCATTTATGAATTATTTTTCTCTCCTCATAAATTAAGGAATTCTATATATTCTGCACTCACAGCTGTCACTAAGTTAATACATCTCAGAAGTTTTTGTGCATATTAGAGAAAAAGGTCATACTCCTCTTAAATGCACTCTCAAGGCTACTTTTTGTAGACTACCTCACTGTAAGAAAATGCATTAATTGGCTTTTTCCTAACAATGTGTTCTCTCATGCCTTTTATTGTGTACCCTGACTGTTTCAATTGTATCTAATCATAATTTTCAAGCATTGTTCAAGCCACAAGGGAGAAACTGTACTGACAATAGTGCTAAGTGTTGTTTGCTTCTGGCAATCTGGAGAGATTTGATGGTTCATTTCTTTTCCCCACAGTAACCTCATGATATCCATGCTGCCTGATAGTTCTATAAAGAACATCCAAAAATGCCTACTTTTTAACTTTAAGTTGAGCCTGTTTATCTCATTATTTCCTTTTGCATCCTTCTCCTTGGAGTAGCTCTTCACCTGCCTATAAACTACTTTCAGTTATTTTTGTGTATATTTAGGATGCAAGAAAGCTCTTTGAGGAATCTGGGAATGATACATAAAGGGACTCGAGCCATATATATTTATGGATGAAAATCCATGGCATATCTTTTATGAATTTATACCTATTGATGTTCTGTTTGTTCAGTTTTATCAAACAAATGTGGTACACTGAATCCTGCCATTTTTAATTATGCTGCATCCTTACACTTGCTGTGCTTTTCCTTCATCTTTGGCTCTCCCAGAAGAGGCTTGCTGCTCAGCTGGGGATGCTCCTGTCCCAGGAGACAGAGGTGGTGGAGCAGCTGGGGCCAGGCTGCCTCATGCAGAGCTCTGAACATAGCACTGGGCTGTAGGCAGGGCAGAAGGAGTGTGGGACACTGGTGAAAACCAGGGAAAGAAGCAGCCTTGTGTTTTCTCAGGCTGCTCAAGGAAAACATGAGAGAAAGGATTATAACAGTGATTAAGCACCTGCTGGATGTGTGAGCTGTGTGTTTTTGTGAAAGCATGTTTACCAGGGGTGTCAGCTTTCTTGCACCAATGGAATCACTTCTACTCTTACTACCACGATCTACTCTATATGTGCAGTTTGATTCTTTAATAAAGGGCTTTTTACTTCTCTTCTGCATGGAAGAAGTTTGTTGTTACATCCTTGTCACCACTCACCAAGCCCAGTGGCAACAAAGGAGGAGAAAGGAGGCGCAGATGGGGAGGAGGACTCAAAGGGAGCAATGGGGACTCACTCTGACACACCCCTCCAGTGTTTTGCTCTAAATTATAGTGCTGGGACCACTCAGTCCCCTTGGGGAGGACAAACTCTCCTGCAGCCACTTGGGCAAGGTTTGCTGAAGGCTTTCAGTTTTCCTAGTGGCTTGCTGGCACCCAAAAGCCTTATATTCATCCTCAGGGGATGTTTCCTTAGCTCTCCCCTGGCACACAGGTGAGTTAGGGGGAAGAGAGCCATCTGGACCAAACAGCTACTCATCATAATAAGGCTACAGGGACATACTAATGAGCCCAGCTATGTATGAGATCTGTGCCTGCATTAATGAGTTAAGACAGACCTTAACAGGTGCAATTCAAAGAGACATTAGGAATTTGTACTTGGAAAATTTTGGAACAGCCTCTGGGTTTGGTTATATAGTTACACTTTTTGCTTTTGATATCCATTTGCTTCTTACATGATTGGTGAAATTAGATGCCATTGATAGAGGTGGCATTAACAATGAAGAAAAATGCTAGTTTCTATTATCCTCTACTCAGTAGCTGCATGGTGAGCTTTCCAAATTTAATTGACCAATAAATGATATCGCTGAACTAGTTCTGCTAATTTTCTGAAGTATAAATTTTTGATCTTATTATGTTTAACTATATCCATTATAAATTGAATCATCATCTGCAATTGCATCTTTGCACTCTAGACCTACATAGCATTTATTTCACAATCTGTGGTTCATGTGAATTTTGATACGTAGTTATCCACCAGTTCTCTCTGTTTCTTGAGGAATGAGACTGAAAATACTGGAAGAGGACTTTATTTCCAGAACTTTTATTCCAATTATCTCTCTTTTCTCTGCTAAGATAAAGGAAAACTGCTTCAGGTAAATATTTTATTACTGGGTCCCTTCAATTCCTGTAGAATCAGCCTATGAGAGATAACTATATACCTCAGTCCTTTTTGTTTCTGTTCAAATATATCCAGGGTACCAATACTGTCTCTATTCCTTCCACTTAGGTTCAGAACTTTTCTTTCATGTCATTTATCTTATAGCCAGAAATTGAGCCATATTCCTTTATTATTTCGAGTAGTTCTCAGATTGATTTTGAAGGGATTGAAATATCCTATAAAGGAGCATCCACATGAAAAGGAAATTTTATGAATGGCATTTCCTAGTTTTACTGCCCTTGTTTTTTCTTCCTCTTAGACTACCAGTGGTTCTGCTGACATGATAAAAGGTGCCAACAGATACCCCACTGTGGATAGGGCTCTGCATAAATAACTGGGCTGTATGTGAAATGTCCCTGCTCTTCCTTTCACCATCCTCCTTCCCTCCAAACAAAAAACTGTGGAGCAAAACTTAAGGGATGCTGGGAGTTATGTTTTTGAAAGATGGTAGAGATAATAGAGGGAACTATGTTTTCCATATGGATGAGGAATAAGGTGTATAGGAAGGGGGTGACCTTCCCTACAACCTCCAAATTGGAGAAAGAAAGTCAGAGCCAGAGGGGAGAAATCTTAATCTCAGAAGATCCCATGGGAAAGATTTTGTGTTTATCCTGCACAAGCAGGTGGTGAATTCACCACTCTTGTTTGCCACAAGATTCTTTCCTCTTTTTGGACTGAAGCCAGCCCTGCAGCTAGCTAAAAAGCTGAACCCTTTCAAGGACAATCTAGAACAAATATGGAGGTTCTGCTATTTTCAAAGAGGGTCCACAGTCTGCAGAAAATCTATTTTTTTCAGTCTAATGTATATTTCTATATTTCTCTCTCCTTCCAAATGTTACAAAAACCACTGCAAAATCTTTTTGGCTCAAAAAGAAATCAGGCAGTCATGAATAAGGACACAGAATTTGGGTCAGGTAGGTGTCAGGACATCTGGCTTCTTACATGTTTTATAATACATTATGGTACAGTGTTCTTTCTTGTAAGGGTGCAAGGGAGCTGCTTCTGGCACGACTTTTGAATGCTGTCATGTTTCACAGGGTATCACAATTACTGGAAAACTTCTGCCTAAATAATCAAGGCCTTAGAAATTTTCATGTCATGTCTCTGGTGTGATGATTTATCTGATAGAACAGATGGATGTGCAAATCATGAACAGAAATGGAAACCACTAAAATTATATTCTCCCAAAGCCATTGGTGAGATGCCCCAGTCCCTTAATCATCTTTGTTGCCCTCCAATGCACACAGGAGCTCCAAGTCTCTCTTGTCCTGAGGAGTAAATCTTATTTCAAAAGGAAAAGCCTGGACTGGACAATGCTGCATGGGCTGCATACACAGTGACACACACACCAATTGAGTGCCAGTCTGTCCTTTCAGAAAACATGGGGTCTTATGCATTAATTACAGTTGAGTGAAAGATGTGGTATTGGATTTCACTAATCAGAGAAGCTTTATTCAGCAATTGCAACAGCCTTCTAGCAAAGATTTAGGTGCTTAAAAAGGTATACTGTGTAACCCAGATTTCTCATTGTACTATCTGGAAGAGAAGAGAGAAGAGAGAAGAGAGAAGAGAGAAGAGAGAAGAGAGAAGAGAGAAGAGAGAAGAGAGAAGAGAGAAAGAGAAGAGAAGAGAAGAGAAGAGAAGAGAAGAGAAGAGAAGAGAAGAGAAGAGAAGAGAAGAGAAGAGGGCAGAGGAAGGGGAGGAAAGGATAAAGGATACTTGTCAGCTCTTTTTTCAGTCATTGTCTGAGATCCAGCTCTAACTTGAAAAGAAGGGAATATTCACAAAATTGAACTTTTGGTAACTGTAGTTATGGGCACAAAGCTGAACTGGGATTACTGAAATTCAGCCCTTATCCCTTCTGGAAAATAGCTACATTTGACATAGCCCAGTGAAAGGCACAGTGATGTAAGGACAGATGGGTGTGAAGGCTGTGACAGGGTTGGTGGGTGGGTAGAGCAGATGGAGGGCTTCAGCAAAAGTGTCACTGGGAAATGTCACTGACGGGTAGGGTTAGAGTGGAAGCACAACGTGCACAAAAACCAAACATGTGGGGTTTTGTGGCTTTGTCATCCAGTTTCCAGCTGATAAATTATGTTCTGTGCTCCTGCCCATCTCACTGTCCTGCCAAGGCCATTATGGTCCAAAATAAGTGTATGAAAATAAATGCTGTATTGCCTCTCTGATTCACACTCAGCTCATGGCAGGACTGGGACTGATTAACCATTTCCACAGACTTCTCTCTGAAATCACAGAACATTCTGAGTTTGAAGGGACCCACAAGGATCATCAAGTCCAGCTCTTAGGTGAATGGCCCATAGGGGGATCAGACCCAAACTCCTTGTTTATTAGTAGCATGCTTTAATCAACTGATCTAATCTCAGTGGCTAAATGTTAAGCTCCCAGATTCCAAATGAGAAGAAAACATAGGAGGAGCAGCTGGGGGAACTGAGGCTTTTTAGCTTGGAGAAAAGGAGGCTCAGGGATGACCTTGTCACTCTACAACTGCATGAAAGGAGGTGGCAGGCATGCTGGAGTCAGTCTCTTTTCTCAAATAATAAGTGGTAGAACAAGAGGAAATGGCTTCAAGTTGCATGAGGAGAGGAAAAAAATTCTTCACTGAAAGGGTGATCAGGCATTGCAACAGTTTTCTGAGGGAAGTGGTTGAGTCATCAACCCTGAGGATATTGAAGAAACATGTAGATGTGGCACTTAAGGACATAGTTTAGAGGTGGGCTTGGCAGTGCTGCATAAGTGGTTGGACTTGATGATCTTAAATGACTCTATGATCAAAATGATTCCATGAATGTACCATCCCAGCACCTGTCCTGTAGGCTTGGGAAATGAGAGTGAAGCCCTTGTGTGGGCTGAAGAGTGTAACCCCCTGTGCTGCCTTGGAAGCCACACTAAACCCAAAAAATAGATGGGCAGTGAAATCCCACTGCCCATTCCTCTGTGATCTGGCTCTGCAGGAATGAAATTGTCTGAGGAGTGTGGCAACCCTTGTGCTGGCACCATCTTTGTACTGTGGTGGGTGCCAAGTACAGCCAAAAACACTGGCAGCCTACAAAGATCTGCTCTGAAAGGGAACCTGTGACCTACTTCTCCAAAGACATCTGCTCTTTCTGGTGGGAAAGACAGCTTATTCCATATTTAATGGCAATGCACGGGGGAAGTGGAGCTGTGAGAAAGGGAGGGAGGGAGGGAGGGAGGGAGGAAGGAAGGGAGGAAGGGAGGAAGGGAGGAAGGGAGGAAGGAAGGAAGGAAGGAAGGAAGGAAGGAAGGAAGGAAGGAAGGAAGGAAGGAAGCCCCCCTTATATAACCTGGTGCAGTTACTGCCTGAATTTGTACACATAATAAAGCCAGGCTTTGCTTCAGATAATAAAGTCTCTATGTGGTGCAAGGAGTAATCCTAAGGTGGTGGCTAAGTCTGATTTGTGGATGATCTGAGGGGAGGATTGGGAATGGCTCCCCAAAATGAGCAATTGGTTGTGACAATGATTCATGGCCTGGGAAAGCAGAAAATCAAGCATTTTTCTGTGTTTGCCTCCAGGTAATGAAGCATTCAAAGTTAGGAGCTATGTCAACACAAAAACCTCTTGGCTTTCTACATAGTTTGCCTTTCCCAAAAGTGGCAGTGTGAGAGATGAAGCTGAGTGGTCTGAATTGACCTGTAGAGGTTATCTAGACATTCTGCATGCCAGGGTGTAACTTGACTTCCCTCCCCATACTGTAACTTGCAATCCCCAGATGCACTGAGGAGGTGCTTGGGTATTATGAGCAAGAAGGTGAGACAATAAATGGAAAGAAGAGGCTCAACACTTGCCATCAAAAAATCTTGGCTGGGACTGGAAGCACCTAAGAAGCCTAGAAACCAAACAGTTCTTTAACAGATAGGAGAGGGGAAAAAAATACCCTTCAGGAGCATTGAGGAGGAGATGAGAATAATTTTTAATTATAAGTTTAGTTTTTCATCTGATTACTGATACAGCTTAATTTAAAACAACTTCTTAGGAAAAGCAAGTGAAAAATGTAACTGTGGTAAGGGATAAAAGATACTCCCTGGGTAAGCAATACCAGGAAAACAAAAGAAAAGTAGTTGCTAATTATGAATTGGCAGGGCAAAGTTCAAATAAGTAATCAAAGTAAAAGGCAACCCTTGAAAATATTAATGAAGTACAGACCATCTCTCTGGAAGCACAGTGGTGCTGTGAAGGCACTATTCCTGGTACTCAAGGTACTCAAAAGTGAGCCCTTGTGACTCTCTGGGAGTGCCTGGCTGGGGATTTCTGCCATAGAAACAAAACCTACCAATGCAGATGCAATTAGAAATATTATGAGATATAAAAGGACTTTGTCCCATACCTATCACAGTGTTATTTTAACAGACTGAATCCTGTATGTCGCCTTAAAAGGGAGAAAACTACAAGAAACTAAACAAAACAGCCCAACAAGAACCCAACCACCAAACAATGGATTTCTGCATAGGAAGATGTCTGTAAAATGATAAATTCACTGTGAGTTTATTACTGCTTGTGAGTCTTGCAAAATTAGCTGCTGAGCATGGGGCAATTTATATTACCCACCCTTGCAAAAAGCAAGGGCATGTGAGCAGTGCACTGAGACCATGCAGAATTCATTCATCCAGTGCATTCATTTCAGAAGGCCATGCATTTTTATTGCCAAGTTGATGCATTAGCTTTCCATAATGCAAATGGAACTGAACGTGTCAAGGAACACAACTGTATTTTAACAGCAGTTAGGAGATCTGTATTAATAACAGGCTCATATCCCAGGACAGATTTACTCTGTTTAATTTTGTCTGCTGCAAAGGAGAGGTTAAATCTAGATACATTATTAAGCAGATAAAGCAACTTTTTTATACAGTGCTTAGAAGAGCAACATCTGTTCCTGGGAGATTTGTCATCCTGCATAGACAAACCAAATGTTTATCAAACAGCTCCTGGAGCAGTCTTATTAGCTAGAGGTGGGCTTTATTGATTTATTTATTTATAATAGCAGATCTGACTAGGAGGACAGATTTCCATCATTCCAAACTCAAACACTTTATTTTTTCTCCTTTTCTTGCCTGAAGTTTTTTTTTTTTTTTTTTCCCCCTTCTTTTTCTTTTTCTTTTCAAGGTGGTGAGGAGAGGGGAGAAAGGGACAGAAAAAGAGGTGAGAAGGGAGAGAGCAGGCTTGACAAGAGCCCTGTGGTTAGAGCTGTTTTCTGGGCTCAGCTTCTCCCTGAGTGTAAGGGTACTCAGAACACATCTGTTACACTGGAGAATGAGAAAGTTGAATGCCTGGCTCTGAGGTAACAACACTTAGAAAAATCTTACCCCTCATCTGAAGCAGTGAAGCTGAATCAAAATTAGGTATTTTCTGTGTCATCACATTGAATTAAAATGCCCATATAGCTAAATCAAACCTGGTGGCAGAAAGCAGGGAGCTGCCACCAGGCCAAGGTCCTGGAAATTGGAAGAAGGGGCAGGATCCTGCTCACCATGTGCTGTGAATAGCTGGGTAATGAGCTCTGTAATGCACAGTTTTTCTGGGGTCTGCTCAAGTGACAGCACAGTAGTGGATAGTTGAAGCAATTTTTTGAGAGAGAGGTATAATGCCTTTTCAACATATTTGTTCCCCAGATAACAGCAGTTAGTTTGTTGAGCTTGATCTTTCCCATGGCAAAATTAATTTTTATCTGTTTATCAGACTTGAGCTGTTCATAAACATAGAGGTCAAACTTGCTGCTCATAAGGAGGACTATTATTTCTGAGCACACCAAGTATTTCCCATCTTCACTCTGACACTCAAGCACAGAGGAGAGGCAGCTTTAGTCTAGCCTATCCTCCTCTTCTTATCTCTTTCAAGCTTATTAACTATTCATCAGCAGACACAAGGAGCCTTTCTATATTTCTGTTTCCACAAAGCTGAAAGATGAATATTACTAGTGGCTTCATAAAATTCATGTCAGATTGTTGCTATGTGTTATTTGTCAGAGTTGCTGAGCTTGTGACATCCAGAGGGCTCAGAATATATCACAGGCTTCCCTGGGAGTGCAAAAAAAGCATTTGCCAAAATAGAGTGCCTACTGTCTGCCCTGCCTGCACAGCCAACTTCTCTTTGATGCTGAGGGAGATGAAGACACATATCAAAGGGATGAACTGAAGCCCTACAAGTTTATAAGGCCTGGGGTCAAAGATAAAAAAGCATCAGAAGGCACCAAGTTGTAAACAAACAAACACTATCAGCCTTGACTTTCAGCATACATTGAACTGTCTACTTCACTCTGTGATAAAAAATAGAGAAAGCCAAAAGATAAATTTGTGTTGAAGCTACTGCACTGTTTATAAAACATGTGCTTTGGAATATGCATATAAAGTATGAATTCATATACATAGCAAAACCACATGCCACTAAACCAGGCAATTTTGAAACATGTTCTGGGAGTAAATTTTATTTTTTAACAGCAAAACTACATGTTTGCAATGGTAATGCAATTTCAATACTTTGGCTTCTGGGCATGAGGAGTGAAAATTGGAGCTGCAGTAGAGTTCTCAGAGATGTGTTTCCTAAAAACTAAGGTAACTTATCCAGGCTTGTGGCACATAATAGGAAGTGTTACCTAGTGATTTGGCATGCATCTGTATTTACATGGTTAGTTAGACCTCTAAAAGGCTTTTTACTGTGGCAGTGCCCTGCATTTCTGTATGTGTGTGTTGAGTACTGAGACACAAAGTCTTCCAAAATGCCTCACCACTTTTGAAAAGCACATCATTTGGCCTTCTTGCAAGAAGCATAGTATCTTCTTGTCATAGGGTATTATAAACTTATGACTTCATTATATTTTGTGTCTAAAGCCAATTTAATCAGACACAAAACACAGAAATCCCTTCTCTTCTGCCTTGTTTTATTACACTGCTGTTTGCAGATAGTTTACAGCAGTGTCATTGGTCCCTATTTCTACTCCATGTAGCCTACATTATTCATGTGCTGTGTCTTATTCATTAAAGTAGGACCCTTTGAAGTTTAGAGTGCCTTAGCTTCTCTGTGGACTTCTAATACTCCAAAAAAGAAAAAATTATATGCAGCTCCTCTCCTAAAATATGAGGGGGATCATAGGATACGCAGAATGCTCTGGTTGCTATAAAACTGAAAATTTCATTTCTAGAAACCTCAGAGACAGACTGCAAGGAGTAAATCCCATGACAGTCTCCATTTAATGGTGTGTATTTCAAAGGCTGCAAGGCTGAAGTGAGAGAGAGGCACTCTGGGAGAGAGAGGTGAGTGTGGAGAAATGGGAAGAACTTGGTAACATTACATTAAATGATAAAAAAGTCCAATATTAACTACTCTGCAATAGAACTACTCAGAAGTTGCATAGCAAAGTCTTAAACTTGGAAATGAATGATTCTAGGGAGAAGGATGAATGGATAGCAGCTTAGTGCAGACATGTTGACACTGCATATAGAAAGTTTATGGATATTTGTTCATTGTGTGTTGGATTGATGCTGTACAGGCACAGGCAGAAGTTTGCATAGAGATGGGCCCATAAAGTGGGTCGTGCCAGCTTTTTTTTCTCACATAGAAAGTCTACTCAGGAGACACTTCAGGCTTACAAAATGCAAGCACAACCAGTTCCTTTTGCCTTGAGGCTGAGCAGCCTGTGGAACGCTGGGCTGGTCCTTCCCCCAGCAGCTGCCTTGGTGGCAGGCTGGGGGCACAAGAGCAGCCTCTGTGTGACAGCACTGCCAGCCCTGCCCATGCCCCACACCACATTCCCACTGTTTGTGAGCAGTGGGAGATGCTTTCATTCTCCAGAACTATTACAAGCTAAATAAAAAGGCCAGGTCCTCCTCTTTTGTTGCCTTTGCAGGGCAGCACTGCAAAGAAATGTCTTTGCTACATCCTGAGACTTAGATTGCTAAGATGGAAGGAAATAAATTTCAAGTAGGCAAAAATATGGAGTACAACCTCTTTTTATCTCTGAATTTTATGATCTAGCTTGCCCAGAAGGACCAGTAATTTTTAACACCAAAGAAATGGCACTGTCAGGCTTAAAGGATTTTAAAATGAAAATAGGGGAAGGAGGGGGTAGGGAGAGGGAAAAAAATTATGTTATTCCAGAGCTGTTAGACTATTAACCAGAGAGGTATTATTTTGTTGTTCACATTGGAGATTGTCTCTCTGCCAAATCCATCACAAGAAATTCTAGTAATTAATCCACACAGACACTTATGCATCTAATCAGATTTGAGATACTTGTGCTCTTGGCACAAATAATGTTTTCTAGTTACTTAAGACCAGCATAAATTGGCATTTAGCTGAAGCTAGCACCTGCACTGAATATGTGAACTCGTGCTTGTCAGTAAACTACCTCAGACTATTTTTGATAGAAAAAGAGATAAAAGAAAGCACTGTGAGATGCCAAAACTTTCAAAGAATCATAGACTCATTAAGACTGGAAAAGACCTCTGAGATCATTAAGTCCTGCTGTTCAGCTGGTGCCATGCTCACCACTAAACCATGTCCCTAAGTGCCAATTCCAAGTTTGTTTTGTTGTGTTTTTTTTTTTTTTTTTTTTTTTTTTTTTTTTTTTTTTTTTTGAACACTGCCAGATAACCACTGGAGGAGGGAGTAAATCAGACTACTGAGCAGAGGTTTTGTCCAGTGATCTCAAATGCATATTGAAAATAAGGATTTCTAAGCAAGTATTTCATCATCATCCTTTAAATGATAACTTCAACTGATTTGCTGTCAGTAACACATTGTGGCAATGTGGAATTGTGACTCTAAAAACATGCTGGAATCAGCAAGATAATTTCAGTTTTTAACATCTGAAAACATTTTATTATGTAAGGCACTAAAAGGAAATTGGAATAAAACATTGCTATCTCCTTAAAATCTTAAGGCAGTAAAAATAAACTATTGCTACAATATATTTGCACTACTGAATACTAATTCACTCTCAGAAATTGTGCAAAAAGCAAAGGTTTTCTTTTCCTTGAGAGCTAGGAGTTGGTGAAAAAAAAATTATTCCTGAGAATAAATTCTGCTTAGGAATTACTTATTTTGATGGAATTGATCCTATTATCAAAGATTCAAGATCATCTAATAACTGATTTTTCTCAAGTAAAAATGTAGCTAAAATTATCATCATAGGTCTTAATCTAGTAGTTATAGTTAAAATGTCTGGCATTTTTAATGAAAATATATATTATTTTAAATGAAACAATATATTATTTTCATTATTTGCAAAAAAATCTATCTCTAGTAGTTTGTGGAAGTAGTAAAGCAACTTATCATGCAAGATTTCTCATAAAACTTAGATTAACTGCTCTGAAAACTAAAAGCTACCGTGTCACCTTGAAGCCTGACTGCATGGCATGAATTATGTGCTAAAAATCATCAGCGTGTCCCAAAACAACAACTTAGTCTCAACAAGTCATAAAAGACTGTGTATTGCTGATTGATTGTCAATTCTTGTCTTCACAGGAAAACATTCATCAAGCAGATGAGTGGGCTCAGATTAGACACTGTGGAAATCAGTGCTCTCAGGAGTTAAAGCGAAGCTCTGCATGTCAGGGATAGGTTTTTAAAGCAGAGGTGCACAGTCTTTACCCTGAGCCTCCTGCAGCCACTGAGCAATGCTTTCCTTTCTTCAGTGCACACAGATTCTCAAGCAGAAGCTGCACCATTACCAAGTAATTTACATATAAATTAATCCATATTAGACCATATGAATCACTCACTCCTTCACAGGAGTGATCACCATCCAGTTGCTCTGATTGCCTAAGCCAACATATCCATCATAATAATTTGTTTTAAATCATTAGGTAGACACTCCTGTTAATGGGCCTTGTGTTGCAGCTCTACTGGAGACAGGCCTAAGTAACAAAGTCCAGCTCTGAAGTTTAAGTTTCCAGTTATTTGGCACAATCAAGAGTGATATTTATATGTGTGATGCTGCTTCAGACTGTGCAGGCAAGGTCTGATGCACAGGAGCACCAGGGAAAGTCAGGACCTTGCTGCCTCCAGTACAGACTCTAGGGGAAAGTTGTGGTGCTAAATGTTCCTCTCAAACAACATCAGTCAGTCTTCACTGCTTCCAACTTTTTCTGTAGCAACAACTGCCTCTAATTTCTGATAAACTGCTCAATTCATGCCTTCTTGGTGGCAGTTTAATTTTCCTGGCATACATTTCTTTTTCTGAAGTGAACCTGTTAAGTTTAAGGAGTGAAGGTGTTTTGAGAGAACAGAAATTGCTGGGCACTAGATCTATGAACCTGATAATTCCCAAACTCACCCAGCTCCCTCTAGGATTACATATTGGTTTCTACCACAGAAGACAGGACTTCAGAATTAAAAAAAAAAACAACAACCAATCCAGTCCAAATCAATCTTGACTGATTTACTGCAGCAGATATGTGAAAGATACATAAGATGCATAGAATTAAGGAGCTTTTATTTTTTTTTTTGTTGTTTTTTTTTTCCTCTATCTCTGGAGTCAAGTTAAAATGGAATACTGTCATTAAAAAGTTATCAGGTGTAACAACCTAGCCAGTAAAAGGCAGAAGGAGAAGGCTGTATTATTCTGTAATTTTTTTATGAAGTATCTCTGATACTGACAATCAGTGACCTAAATCCTTCAACAAGGAGAGATTTACAAGAACTTGTCTATAGAGGCAAAGTGTTTCTACTGACTTCAGGCAGCCCTGGGATCAGGGATTAGCAGAATTGCTCATAAATATAGCTTACAGTTACAGAATGCCACAACTGGGAGCCTTCAATAGGAAACTGTGTGTAAACATGCCTATGGAAACAGTCTCCACATACTGATCATGAAATGGATGGGGTTTAATAGCTTCACAGACCTATGTATTGGACTTTGTAAAGGCATTTTCCTTTATTAGCTTACATTATTTTATTTATGCCCATAGAATTTTGCTACCAGTCTTTTTTTTTTTTTTGTTTTTTGTTTTTTTTTTTTTTTTTGTTTTTTTGGTTTTTTTTTTTTTTTTTTTTTTTTTTTTTTTTTTTTTTTTTTGTTTTTGTTTTTTTTTTTTTTTTGTTCAGAGTTGTTTCAAAGTGTCCCACTTGGATAATAGCAACTTGTGAGTCTCCTGTATGGATCAGGGATGAGTGTAATTCTTCACCTGATGCTGTCTTCTAAAAGGCCTGCATTTTTGTTGTTGCTGCTGTTTCTTCTTTCTTTGTTGTTGTTTTTTTTTTTTTCCTTTTCTTTTAATGAATGATGAGCATTATAACGTGGATCAAATAGAATTTAAATATCACAAGCCGTTAAATACTAAACACTTCAGGAATATTTAATTAAGCAGCAGTACACAGCAGGTGCTCAGGCTATCCCATTCCTGGGATGGTATCACACTGGGAAAGCCCCTCTGATTACCTTTATTAACCATCTCAGAACAGTAGTAATTAACTTCCTCAGAAATTTACTGTCTAAAAAGCTCATTGTTATCAATGAAATGCATGCAAGTTTTCACAACACTGCACTTAATGGGCATTACTGCCACACACAAAGCAGTACTGGCAAATCATTTTGCAGCCCATTTGAGTTCAGGTAAAATTAAAGCTGTTACATAAGACAAATTTTAAGCAGTATTCAGCTGGATGAGTAAGTGGAGTAGGGATTGCTGCTACCTGTGTGATGCTGGCAATCTGACTAGCATCCTTTAATAAATGAAAATGGTGAATCCTAAGTCTGGTCTTCAGAGACTGCAGCTACATCCACTCTGAAAATGTATTCTGACTGCATGACTGTACTTTGACATTAACTGCCAAAACTGCAGCCACTATGGATTTGATGTGGCTGTGCATATCATTACAGCAAGAAATTAATTCAAGGATCATCATGTCAGGGCACCTTAGTGACTGGGACCTGGTGTAGTGCTGAAAGTACTGAGCCTCCTGCCTGAGCAAGGTAAACTAAGAGATCCCTTAATTAATGGTCACTTTGGCCACTGCCCCCTCCATCACATGCTCCTAACCCTGT
Source organism: Oenanthe melanoleuca (assembly GCF_029582105.1). Lineage (NCBI taxonomy): Eukaryota > Metazoa > Chordata > Aves > Passeriformes > Muscicapidae > Oenanthe > Oenanthe melanoleuca. The sequence continues at coordinate 19,486,200 of NC_079339.1, forward strand.
GTGTTCAACAAGGGATAAATTGCTTTCTACATAAGTAAATCCTTGGTAGAAGCAACGAAAGGTGCATGCTAATGTATCCCAGCTGCTGATTAAACATGTCAAAACCTTCAACTGCCTTTCTTCTTCCATGTGTGATCCTTTTCACTTCTTGTCCTAAGCTGCTGGGATTTTGTGCACCACAAACCAGTGACTACATGCACCTCATGGATCATTGCTGGGCAAAGCAACATCTCCATTTACTGCATTCTGGCTTTCCAGAATCCATTAGCATGCCAAGGAGTGAGCTATTCCAGCCCCCTGAGCAGCTTCAAGGACCCATCATCCTGTTGAAAATCTCCCTGACAAAAAATATGTCTTTTGTCTTGCCTTAGAAGGGAACAATTGCCCAGGCCATTCATATGGAGCCCAGGGTCAGCAATGGGCTTCTTAAATATGAAATGTCATGACTTTGAAATCCATTGCCTCACTGCCTCAGTGGGTCAGAAAGCAGGATTTTTATCCTTTTGAAAAGGGGAGAATTGCTAGTACTTGCTTCTGAACTCTGGGATGGGCAGAAACAGCAAATATAGTGTCATGGTACTGGCACAGTGAAAAAAGTGAGAGTGAAAAAAATTTGAGAAAGGGTGTTGTGACATATGCCAAGACCTGTGCTATATGAGTCAAAATTACAGAAACATCCAGTTTTACTTGATGAGTTAGAAAATGTCTCATATAATGACTTAAAATTATCTCAAATATTCCTGAAACAGCCTTTTTCTAACAGGTGTCATGAAATGACAATGGAAGGAAATGCTGTATGTTTGTGTTATGACCATTTCAAACCAATGTTGATCATCTCTTTGTGTCATATTTCACCATCAAGTTAGCAAAATACTCTAGTATCTTTCAGGATTATAAGCATTACACTTAGTCAAGATATTGTTATTTAATAATCAATTTAGTACATTAGTTGTAAAATAAATCAGTGTCACTATTGACACTTGCTATTTCATGCACACTATTCTTCCTAAAGATTTAACACTGTCTCATTTATGCAGGTGAAAAAGACAAAAAGGAAAGACAGTAACTTGTGAACCAGGAGACATTTTTAAAACATGTTTTAAAATTATACTGCTATTTTTCAACATCTGCCTTTGGCAGCCTTTCTTCCCTCAGCACAGTTACTAGTCAAGGCATTATTATTGCATATATTCTGAGGATGTAGGATGTTCTTCAAAAGGCTTATTTAAAAGAAATAAAATCTGTAAGCACACTCATTCCCAACAGCACAGTATAAACATTTAACAGAAATAAAACAACAAAAATCTGGGGACCAGATGAGCAAATGAGTTCAAATTCATACTCATTCTCACTGAACAGTTTCATCTTTGGTCTCTGTACTATTTTTTCCTCTTATTATGAAGAAAAAGGTTGAGTCAAGAGAAAGTGTGAGTCCCTGAAGGGGGACTGAGTAGATGTTGCAGCACTCAAAAGTGATTACAAAGACACTGATAATAAAAATAGCAGTGAATAACTTGACTGACACTGAGTTGCTACTGGAAGTAAGGCACCACCAGCTTGCCTGATGCACAGACAGATTTTTCTTCAGCTTCCAGATTCCTGCCATTATGTTGTTGTTGGAAGCAACAAAATATTTCAAATAATGATAGCAATTAACAATGAAAACATACATTATGGGACTCCTGCAGTGTGCTCAAGGCATGAGCACACACAATCCTTCTTTCTTCATATTATGGAAATACCTTTACATTGTAAGATAGCATTTAAAGCCTCCATACATTCTTTTCCTTTTGGACTTGAAATGAGAGCTCTGAGTAAAGTTGTCTAAGTGGGTAAAGGTGAGCATCACTTTCCAAAAGTGAGCTCTCAATGTGAAGCCTCACTGAGCACCAGGAGCACAAACATCCTGGAGCTTTGCACTCAGACCAACAGCAAGGTGTCTCAGGTGGGATAAGGTGGCATTGATATGTCTGTGGCCCTTAGATCACCTTCCTGCATCTCTCAGAAGTGGATTTGCAGCAACACTAGCTTTGGTCAGGAGGTTTTTCTGGGAGGGCTGTCTCCAGTTCCAAGGTTCCCTTCTCAGCCTGAGGAGCACCAAGGCTGTAAGCAGAGTGTGTGGAGCTCTGTGCCCTTTCTTGCTCCAGATATCCTCACACAAGTGTAGCACTGGATACCAAAATAAAGTGAAAAACCACTGTCTGAAACCAAACAAGCCTGTGGGAAAAAAAAGGAGTGACCTAGGTGAAATGATTTAAAATTTTCAGACTGGTTGCTGAGGGACTGGTGAGTACTGAAACACAGACACTCAGTGATGTGGCCAAATTTTTGTGGTCTTGAGGTATAACATCTCTAAGAGATAGAAAGGAGTTGATAGAACAGAATAATGAAGATTGTTCTAATTTTATTTTATTGCTTATGCCAACCAGAGTTAGTGACATGCAAAAAGTGAGAAATCTCTTTATGCTATTAAAAAGATGTTTGAAAAATTTAAGCTGATTGGAAGGCTTCTTGAAACATATCTTTCACACTGGACAAAAACCACCAATTTAGCTTTCTCAAAGAGCTAATGATTTTAGATTCTCCTTAAAACCAGCAATTTAATAGGAAACTGCCCCTTCGTGCTAAGACAAATTTATTTACTCACAGTAGGTGTTTAAGTTTTTAACCTTTGTATTTCAAACACACAGTCTTGAAGTACACAAATCAGCTTTTATTTTATTTTTTTCCTTTTTCTGAAGTGAGATTTTGGTTTGGATAAGACTGTGGATAAGTGCCCTTGGACTTGCTGTAAAGGGCACTCATGGACTGCAGCTCCCCATGAAGTCAGTGGCAGTTTTTTCACAGACTTCCAGAAGGCATTAGGTCTGATCTGGGTGAATTAACCATGACAAAAGTGCTCTTATAAAAGCAGAATGTAGTGACACCAAGCCATAGCCACTTTTTCTAGCCAGTCTGTGAATTTAGGAGGCTAAACACAAAGGAATCACTGGCTCCACAGAAACACATTTAGAGGAAAGGTTTCAAAAAGAGGCCTAATTTTTAAAAGAAAAGGGAAATAAATATAATGACTTAAAAGAAGTCATAAGGGAACCTGTGTCTCTTCACTTGTAAGACAATTTACAGGTACTTGAGCTGGTTGAGGGAGGAATGGGGAATAGAGGCAGGGAGAAATTGCTGGAATAACTGGAAATGAGGAGGTGGCCAAAGTCACAGCAGCTGGGGCTGTGCAGAGCACGGATGCAGAAGGGGGATGTGCATTTACAGGAACTCCCAGGGCTCCATGCCAAACTAGGGCTGAATTGACTCCTTCCTGGAAAAGCTGCCATGAGCTGAAGCTGCTCCCCCAGCTGGGGTCAAGAGGGCCAGGAGAACACTGGTGGTACAAGGATTTAGAAAATTTTAACTGTAGGGAATTTGTGTCAGGTCATTGCCCTTCCAGTTTCTGCAGCTGTAGCTAGGAAGTTTTTTTTTTTTTTTCTTCATCTAAGTCTCCATGGTGCAGTAACATTTAATCTGGCAGCAGGAGGTAGGGGTTGTTGACATGCCTAAGCCAGTTTTTGTGATACCCTGTGAACTGAAGATATCACCCAGAAAGGTTTTTAACCCCACAAAGATTGTCTATTTCTAATTATTTATTATCTTTGCTGTTATAGAATTTTCCTGTCTTACATTTAGGACATTGCTTCTTTTGCAGCCATCTTATGATAACATTAATAATCCCCTTTTTTCATTTGTATTATCTCATTGGAAATATTTATAGACTATGTTCATATTCCCCTGATTCCTTCTTTCTGCAGCGAGAATTAATTTTGTTTCCTCAGTCATTCTATTATATGTTAGACCATAATCCTTCCACAATGTCATTCTCTTGCCCTTCTATGCATTGTCTCTACTTCTACAATATCATTTTTAATCATGGACAAGAGAACTACATATAACTTCTTAAATATAATTGAATACATGTTATCTGCTCTTTCAGCTGAGCAGCTGAACAAAGTGCAAAGCCAAGGTGATACTTTCAACCTCCTTGTCATGCCAGAACACTCATGCTAAACTGCATTTAGTTTATTTTAGTCTCAAAATGCTATGGAGAAGTGAGTTTCAGTCACACAGCATTAGTAGGTGAGCAAGGAGGGGCAGAAGGAGTGAAATTTAACCTGTTTTTATAATTTACTTGTAAAATTGGAGCCAGAAACAGCCATCATTGATACTTGTATGAAGCATTTTTCAAGGCATATTGGAACAACTCCTCAAGAGGATTTCAACCTTTAATTGTCCTTTAATACTTGGTAGGTGTCCAGCTATTGTTCTATAATTTAACACCAAATCCAGCAGTATAGGTTTTATTCAAAGAGATGCTCTATAGAGACATACTGGTTCAGTTTAGATTAGAAAAAATATTAAGACTGCAATCTGTTCTTTTGATTCATATATCTGTTCATTTGTTCCTGTAATAGTACCACATCTACCAGCCTCATTAACCATAATAGACCTTTAAGCTCCTGGTGGGTTATAGGTTTCTAAAGTGTTACAAAGTAATTCTTGTCACTATAATTTAAACATGATGTTGTTGTTATTACTGATTCTATTTTATGAACCTTTTTTTGTAACCAGATATATGCAGAAATGCTTGGTTGTAGATTGCTCTTGGCTGCAATGGTAAAAAATCTGGGTAATTACAGCTGACAAATGGTGGGTACTGAGCTCTTGAATACCTACAGCAACCTTCTGCCCTAGCACACCTCACAGTGAAAGTGCTGCAGTATGATGCTGATGGAGAATATGAGCCCAAATTGTGCTCATTATGCATGAAGGTGCTCGTATTCACTGTCAGGAGCTTTGCCAATGCACCTTTCTGATGTGATCGAATGGCAGAACAGCCCAAGGCATTATTGAATCCTACACTCAGAGCTTGTAGATTTTTGTCTGTGGAAAATAATGCTGCTCTAGTCATTCATCAATAGCAGTCACAAGAAAATGCATCTTGTATTCTGTGCAAGGAGATTGCAGTCAAGTCCCAGATCAAGATAAAGACATTTCTTGTATTCTGCATTATACTTTATCTGTGAAGGGTAGCAAGCAAAATAATGCATCTTGCTTTTATAATACTATTTCTTCATCTCATAGAACCATATTTTGTAATTACCCAGCATCCCTTCAAAGCTCTTAAAGGTTTTGTCAGCATCAACTAGTACAACCAATCAACCTCAGTGTTGTCAAGTGCATTCAGAGTTGCTATTATATATCCTAAACACATTCATTTGTCAGCTACTTATTATTTCAAACATCTGTAGTGGTGAGATGATTGTTGGAGAGCCAGTCTCTAATATTCAGGATCAAGCTCCTCCCAGAAGAAGTTTAATCACAGATATCAGCTGGCATTTCAAGGCAGATTGAGTGAAAGTGGACACAAGGGATATAACTCAATTGAAACTCAAGAGCTGATCACCATCAGTACTCATTAAAGGATTCACATTACCTTAGCTGCACTCTGTTTAGGGGAGACCTGGGTAAACAACGTGAGCAACATGTTTAAATTGCTCTGGAGTAGTTATAGCAAGCCCTGCCTATGTCCCTGCAGATGGACAGTCAAAACCACTGGACAAAGATCCTTTGCACTTAGTGGGAAAAGAAATGCTAGGCCACTGAGTGCTGGAAGTGGAGATACTTTTCACTGAAGTACACTGGAGGATGTATAACTCATGGATTAACTAGAGCACATATTCACTGGAAAAGCATGGGATAGAGGAGAATGAATTCAGTCTGGTCCTGCCCACTATTTTTGCCTAGAATTTTGGTTATCCTATGTGGGTTTGGGTTTTCCCAGCCTGTGTTATCATAGTTCAGTCTTACAATTCTGTGAAGCTCTTATTTGCCTTAGGATTTTTTCCAATAAAGTTCTCTACTTTTGTTTCTGGAATTAATCTGTCCTTTGCTCTTCTCTAACACTGTATGGTACAGATGACAGAGGAATATATAAAACCCAATACTACTGGTCATGACAAGAACAGCCTGGAAAAGCTACACATCTTCTTATAATTTTAATATTTCCTTATTCTATCTCATATTTTATGAGTCTCTCAGGAATATTATAGAGTGGCAGATCTTTAAATTTTTTTCTGTGTTTGTTTTTTTTTTTTCTTTCTGAACTAAAATGAAAAAAAAAAATAGGGTCTCACCAGGGACACTGATAATTAGATTTCCTAGTGTATTAACTTCTCCCCGTGTTTTTCCTCTTAGTCTTTTGTTTAAACATGGGAGATGAAGAAAGAAATATTTGCAAAAACTGTGCTATTGCAAATGTCAAAATGTTCAAGGCTACATGCAGATTATTAATCATCTGAAAGGACTCAGCTGACAATCCATAAAAGGCAAAGTGTTTTATTTCTGTGAAAACTATGTTTTGTCTCAAATCAGTTCCTCTTGGCAGAGTGACAACATTGGGTCAATAATTACTCCAACCATTGAAGCTGATTTTGAAACCTTAAATCAAATTCAAGTAAGACCTGGTGTGTAATAACCAAGAGCCTTCCTACTGCTTTGCAACACTAAATAGACTCATATAACACAAAACTACACACAAAACAGAAGCCAGTGGAAGCATTTTGGCTAAGATACAAGTGATAGACCATAAGACTTAACTGGAATCCCCTCACACTTCTTATGCATTTACTGTTTCTAATAAAAGCTCAGATATCCTGGAAAATGATCAGAAAGAAAGTAACACTAAATAAATCTGGGCAGCTCAGAAGATGAAAGCAGCCAGAATTGTATTTTACCCTGGGGACAAAACTACAAATCTACCTTCAAGCCAACAATAATAGAATTCAGCACTGAATGAAAAGTCTCATTCATGTAGAAATTTTATGCCATGTAGGAAAAAACCCTACAAAATTACAGGTGACTCTTGACCAATATTGGCCTACATCTTCTATCAATGATGTAATTCTTTTAATCTATAAAGAGTAGAGAATTTTGATTGCTTCTTGTGAGAGTGTGGAGGCTCTTTTCTGTGCAGGTTCCTTCTTTTAAAAGTGCAGAGGAAGATTATAGCCTAAAGGAAATGACTAAAAGCACCAGAAATAAAGCAAAAAGAATGCTGTCTTCTGTCACTGGAAAAATACTTGTGCTGCAAATGTACGTGTTTATCTGTGTCTATATTTTCCCAAAGAGAAGATGGGTGGAAAAAAGTGGCAAAAGTAAAAAAAAAAAAAATAAATCACCATAGTGCTTCAGTGAGATGAAAAATTTTAAACAACTTTGCCCCTCTGTCTCCCAAGCTTGCCTGAATCAACAGGGAGAGCAATAATGTTTGGAAGGCTGTCTGGCCATGGGTCTAAGAGCCTTTTCCTGTTGGCATGGTTATTGAACATGATTATTGCCAGTGTTATTGCCCTTGAGCAGGATTGTGGCTGAGCACTTGGGTGTGTCATGTACCCACCACTGCCCTCTGAAAATCTACGTGGAAGCAGTCCTGGTACCCCATGGCTGGCCAGAGCTGTGCTGACCTCAAACAGCAGCTGGGGTCTTGCAACCCATAAGTGCTCTGATGATAGCAGAGATGCTCCTCTGTCATCAGTACTGCTCAGGAATCAATGTCTCTAGCAAACCAGGCTTCCTACTGAGAGCTCAAAGCTGAATACCTTCAGTACATATGGTATTAATGACTATTCTCTTGTTAAGTAATCAAATAAGATGTTTTGAGGTTGCTTTGAGGGAGTGGAGAGAGACAGGTAAGAGGCACTTTTTTTAAAATGTGCAAACTAGCTTAATTCTCTAGAAGTCATTAAGCTACAACACCAGATGTGAGTTGGGCTGTAAGAATTTTGTAGTGGGTTGATTCCTCTGTGGGGGAAAAATGAATGCTGCATACATTCAGGAAATTATTTTGGGTATGTTTTATTCACGAACAACAGATTCCTAAGGTCATGTTCACCTTGTAAAGAGATTGCAAAAACAACAAGCAACCTACATATCATCAATCTATCATCATGGCTTCAGCTGTAAATGCACCTGGGTCCCAGACTGTGCTATCAACAGCTGCTACCTGTCTTTGTCACCTCCCTACAAAGCACTGGGATCACCTTTAGGAAATATTTTGCACTGGTTATTTTTTGGACATATGGATTTTTTATTTTTTTTTTTTGGATGTTGAAATAATGTGTTCCTGCAGATCACCAGTATAGATGGTATTTAGCCTATGATATTATATCTGCTGCCACTGGATGTATTAGTATATCTCCTCTAGTACAAATAATCTGTAAACACACAAATTTCTGTCAAAAGCCAAGCTCAATTATAGTATCAAAAGCCAGTGCTCTGATTCATGGCAGTAGTAAATGTGTAGAAGGAGATAACTGATATAGCATTAAATATAATTATTCCCCTACTTAAAAAAACCCCACAGACCCTGAACAAACCAACAGCACACATTTGAATGGATAGAATGATTTGCACTGGTTTATGACTTTGCTTATGGGGGCAGTGGCTTTTATCCAGTACAAAATACTGATTCAGTGCCTGGGGAGCCACAGCTCCAGGTTATTAGTCACCATGATGTCAGGTCTCTCCCACCTACACAGAATGGGTATCAGCTGCTCTCCCTGCACCAGACATCTGCTGGCAGGGTGGTCCTTGGGGTGCTCAGCACCTGACCTGGCTCCTGGCACCCTCCCTGCAGGCTGGGCTCTGTGAAAGCCAAGTGGCAGCAGCAGCTGGAGCACTGCTCCACAAACTCCCAGCTCCTCACCCCGTGCTCAGCTGAATCTGGTACTGCAGGAAGAGGAGCTGTTCAGAAAGCTCCTTTCCCTCACTCTACCATGAAGAAAGACGTGTTTGAAACAGGCTAAGCTCTCCTTCAGTCTGGGCAATGTTGCATTTACTTGTGATCCAGGCTCTCATGTCTGATTTCTGTGAAAGGTGCTACTGGAAGGCAGATGATGGCACACAGCCAGCTACTGTGAGCTCTGTCAGACTTGCATCAGAATGGCTGCACTATTTGATGGAAGACAATACTTGATGCCAGGTATTTCTGTTCAAAAAGAAGATGAAATTGTATCCCTTTGCTTGTCCTTGGATGCTGCTGGGAACCAGGGAAAAAGCAGCCTTGAAGCCTTGGGTTTCTCAGGCTGCTCAAGGATATGACATTATAACAATGATTAAACACCTGCTGGAGATATGATGTTCTGCAGAAAGCATGTTTTCAAACAGGTGTTGCCTTCTAGGACCAATGAGTTTCTATTCTGTATTGCACAAACTACCCTATATATAAGTGTAGTATTTCTTTAAATAAAACTCTCTTTAACTTCTCCATTACACGAAGAACTATGTTGCATTATCCTTTTCACTGCTCTTCTATAGATCAAATGCAACATTTGCTCTCCTCCCAATCACTGGAAAAATGCACATATGATTTCAGCGATATTTCTTTTTAAGGGTGAAGGAAATTCCTACTGAGGGTGTATCAGATGGGGGAAAATTTAGTGAGCATTTTTGTTGCTAGGAATAATTTAAGGAGATTAATTTTGGTTTAAAGGGCTGCCTTCAGGCAGAGCTGTATGTTGTCTTGAGGGCATTGATTCAGTAAAGACAAAGAGTTAAATACTGCCAGGCATCTCCAGGTAAAGTTGGGTAGACTAAAGCAAATTTTATTTATATATCATTTCTTTCAGAGGGTAAAGTTTAGAAGTACAATAAAGTTCAAAAGCCTTAGGGATACTACAGCAATAAAATACCCTATAGACAGAAGTAACAAGTCAGTATTGAATTATCACCTGACATGAGCTGTGCAGGTTTATAAAAATTAACTCCCTATGAAGACATATCTGTGCTTATTATAGATGAAATTTCAGAGCATACTTCTTCTATTTTACTTTTTCATTCTTTCTAAAAAACTCTTTTAGGTATGTTTTCAAACAATATTCAGAATTCTTTCAGAAAAGAAAAAAAAATTACCAACTCCATGGTGAGTCTGTTATGTTTGAGCATAATTAATACTCTGTGTATCTTTGTGTGCATTTGGTGCTCTAGACCTTTTGTTTTAGTATTCCAAAGCAGCGACTTTTAATGTGTTATCCAAAAATTGCTACTAATTCCTCTCTTACTATGGGAACCAAAAATCCTATACTTCATGTATGATCCCATTTCAAAAGTCAAAGCTTTCCAGTTTTGTAACATCAATACTTTTTCATAATTGCAATCCAAAAAGTTCAAGAGAAATTGAATCTCTCTTTTCAGTTGCCTTAACAGTTTAGTAGTTTCACTGAATTGACTGGAAACCCTATTTGTGACTCAGAAAGCTCTTCCACCATTTGATTTCTGTTCTTGTGTTGTTAACATAAAATTTATCATCACTTGGTTTCTCCATACTTAGAGCAGGTTAAATGTTCTTACCTAGAAGGTAATCATGTTGGTATATTCAGATACCTAAATTATAGCAACTGTCATAAAACCCTAAAAATTCATAATTGCATTTAGCAGTCTCAAAATGTATGGATAGCTCTCTTTCCCTTTAGCATAGACAATACTTAATTGTGCACCACTTAGGCTAGGAAAATGAAATCCTCAGAAACACTACTATATGTTTGTTGAAATTTAATATGAAGGAATAAAGCCAATGACATGAATTTCATTTGCAGAAAAAGCAACAATGTTGTGTTGACAAATAGATACATATGTTTAGTAAAAAAACCCACCTCTTTTATAAAATAAATGAAAGAGGTGTCATTGAAAAATGGACTGTCAGATTGGTGGTGGTCTAGTGCTGTTCTTTCTGCAATGAACATTATGCATTAGTGAGCTGAGAGCAACAAGCTGGAATTATTTTGAGATTCTACATATTATTTCTTTAGAATAATACAATCAGCTATTCCATCTCAGGCAAATCGGTCCCTTAAGCTATAAATGTATCCTGATTATTTGTCTCATAAGCAGCCAAATGGAACAGAAAAAAACAGGAGTTGTACTTTCTTAGTGAATTTCTCCTATGTGGTAAACATGCTTGCAGAAACAATTAAGCACCCTGAAAAGAACATCTCTCATTTCCTGTGAAGCATAGCTGAATTTGGGAACCAGCATCTGTGAATAAAAGAAAATTGCTGCAATACCTGGTTAGTCTCTACATATTTGTGAATAAATTGTCATTTACTGCGACCTTCATTGCTTATGAAATATGATCATGTTTTTAGGCAGTTTTGTCTTTTTTGTTTTCAACAAACTGTAAACTGGATGAAATGTCTGATATATTTTGGGAACATCTGTCTCTCATTGGCACATATCTGATTTCTATTTTCTGGTGAAAATCTATGGAAATATTCCTATTCTGCATGGAAACAATGTGAGCTCACCCTTGTTACTCCTCAGTGTGATTCCTCATTTCAAGGGTTTCTCCAGTTGGAGCATAGCTGCACCATCCCAGTTGCTGTATTCCACTCCCAAATCCGAGGGGCTGCTGGGGAGAGATGTGCACTGATCACAGATGAGCACAACCACCATCCTGGTGAGGGTGGTGAGGGATGCTGGAGAGCACAGTGAACAGCCTTTGAAATGAGTGAAGAAAGGCTGGAGTTAAAAACATGTGTAAAATCCCTGGAACCGCTTTGTCCTTGTGTGTTGCAGGAGATATTAAAAAAAAAGTTCATCTGAGTGAAAAAGAATCCTCTGTGGGCTGGGTGAGGCATTGTAAATATGATCTTGAGGAATGCAACGAGGAGACAGAGTAATTAATTAGCTAATTATTACTTGGATAATGATAACGCTTATCTTCGTGCCCATGAAACGCTCCTGGCTAAGGGGTGGTTTGGGATCTAGCAGAACTGGTACTTGCATTCTTTGCCATTTTTACAGGATTACTGAGTGCTGCTCAGAGGGCTGGAAGCCCTGGCAATGGCACTTTGTGCTAACAGGGCTTGTTGGCTGGTGCTGCAGAGGTCTCCCTGTCCATAGCCACTTCACCTTACCCTTTGTGCTGTCCTCTCCCCAGGGAGAACTGCCTTGGGTCAGTCAGAGCCTGGACACCATCCCTTGCCTCCCCAGCAAGAGCCAGGACAGAATAGAAAGTTAAATCTGCCTCTGGGCTGCATTTGCAGTGCTCAACCACTCCAGGCCTTTCTGACTGCAGCAATTCTAGACTTGCTGTGCATTCACCAGCTTGGCTTGGGCTTATCTATTTAAACAGCTTGAATGGGCTCATACAGGGTGAAGGTTTCTTCCAAGAATTTTCTGTCTTGGGTCTTTCTTAACCCTGTAAATTTTCTGAGCTTTTTCAGGTTATACCTGAGGATCATTCAGATTTGTCTCACCAGGCAAATATGAGAGTTAGCAAGAAAAAAATTTAAATGCTAAAATTTTAGCAGGAAGATGAAAAGCAGCATTGTAAAACAGAACAAAGGAGAAAGAATATTTCTATGGAGTGTTAAAAAGGACTGCTGTAAAGTTTATTTGCTCCCTGATCTCACCTTCATGCCTTGTCCCAAGTCTCGCTGACTGCACTGACTCACGTGGACTCAATCAGAAGTTTTGAAGCACAACAATTGGAAAAGTACCGGTTTCTTTGTAAAAGGACAGAAATGGTATTAATACATTACTAGTTAAAAGTATCAGCTACTTAACAGTTCTGAAATTTCTGTGTTTAATAATAGGCAGGATGATCTGCAAAGTCAGCTGTGGTCACAAAACAGTCTTATGTTGGTTCTCTTGCCTCTGACCTGCAAATAAGGTGAACAGCCAAATGGGCAGGGCTGGGAAAAGTCAGGCTTTAACAAAGAAGTGCTAAAAAGTATGTAGATTTTCTTTTTCTTTCGCTGAAGCATTTCTAAGTAGCAACAAAAAAGACAGATGCTGGAGCTGTGGCTTGTCATCTTGATTGCCGTAGGCAGATTCTGTCACCAAGTCATTTGACTGGGCTCCTCTCCCCCTCATCTACAGTCGAGCCATAGCACTCTTTCCTCACTTCTGAAGGGTGTTGTAAAGCTTAATTAGTACAAAGCCCTTTGAGCAGAGATTAAAGGAGAGCAGTGCTGAATGTTCCTCCTCTGACTTTAGGTTTGAGGCTGATACGGAGCATTGCCCTCCATCAGCTGGTGATGCTCAGGTGCCACATAAAAGGACAGGCTGCTCTCAGAAAAACCTACTTGTGATGGACAGGGGCTTCAAATCCACCCTGCACCATCCCAGTTCCATTTCAGCTGCATCCAACTGCAAATGTTTACTGTAGAAATGTACAGAATTAGGGAGCATACTGAATCCACCTGGGCAGTAAGAAGAATCCTGGGAATGAAAGAGATTTCCTGGGAGATACCCTCAGCAAAATCCCCTTGTCTTGTGGTAGGAAGTCACTGGGTGTGTTTTCATTAAATCCCCAAATAAATAAAGGAATCCTTTATTTTTACCAGGTTAAATGGAACCTGGGAACACCTTGGTATTTAAAGCACATCCTGGAATTTCACCCTCAAATAATTCAATAAAACAGCAGTCATAGGACCAAGGGTTTTTTATGCATCATTGTATAATAAAGTCACTTGAAAAATGGATGTGAAAATTTGGGCTGATAATTCCTGCTGGTGAATGATGTAGAAAATACCTCAAGAGGTCCTAAAAGAAAGGCAGGAGAATAATGGGGCGGACGATGGGGCATCTGCATAAGTGTGGCACATTTCTAGCAGTGGGAGCTGCTAGAAATTCTTTCATGTAGATCAGGAATAATTCCCAGAGATCATTAGTGCTACACAGGTAAATACCAGTGAGAATTCAGAATCAGGACCAGGGTGTGGATGAGAAGTGAGAGCAAGAAGATAAACATGAAAAGGTGCACGTTTTTGGCTGGCTGTACTGATGTGTTCTAATTAATAGCAGTAATAGGATTCACACAGCTAAATCCCTGCACATCACAGTGAAAATTAACTCCTGATGCCTGCCTGCAAGAAGATGGGTGGGGGGAGGAGGAAGGGAAGGAAAGGAAGTAGAAGAATAATAAAATGACATTTCACCCCACTCTTTTACAGGAAACATCTCATAATTACTGAGCAGGATTGGCAACACCTTTTAATGTTAGATTTTCTTTCTTTTTCTATTTTTTTTCTTTAGGCAGGCTAGTAGGAAAGGAAGGAGGGAAGGAGGGTGAAGTGATGGATTAGTTTGGGTAAACAATAAATTCTCAGTCTGGATGGTTTAAAACTCAGGATAATCCTAGCAAGTTGGGAGCTCTGCAGTGGGATAGTTTGAAATGTAAATGTGACATTCTCCTTGGTAAATTAACAAGACATGACTGCAGGCTCTCCTTGTTACCACAGTCACATTCAAAGAGTCACTCGTTCTCTCTCGTTTCATCTAATGCTATGACAATAGACAGTCACCAGGAGCCTGCTTCAAATAAATATCAAATCAAGCCTTTATCATATCCAGAAGTGACATATGCACTGAATTATCTTTTATTCATTTTACACAGAATTTTGTTGCTATGAACACCATATAACAGGATGCAGCTGGTGTGACAGCCCCTCTCCCCATCCCCTTAACACCAATTTCTTGCATGCTTCCACAGAAAAGTGGGCAGAAGGTATCTAATTCATTATTATGAAGCAAAAATTTAAATTTTATTATGCAATTGCCTAAATGGAGATGATTGATTATGTTTTGTTCCTGAACATATTAGAGAAATTTATTGAAATTTTTATTCTATTACTTAAAAAAACATTGAAAAAAATGCCCTCACCTACCATAAAAATGCCATGACAATAACAAACATGAGCAAATGTCAGATGATAGGATGTGGCATGTATACAGTAGAACTCCTGCTAATTCCATCTGTCTAGAATATAGAAGCATGTTCTGTGTTCAAATAGAAATGGATGGTAGTGTTTAAACTATTATTGTAACATTGCTTGCTGCTTTCTCAGGAGAGATGTGAGGATGGGAATGCAGTGGAGATGGCTCTTGCCCTGTGTTTTGTCTCACTCTTAGTGCTGTTTAGTACAAATTTGTCTGTGGTCCCTCCAGGAGGGTCACCAGGGAATAGCTGCCATACACTCATCATAACCTGTCTCTACTCGATGCCTTTTTGTCTCCAACATTCTTTCTAGCCTCTTCCCAGCCTCCAATTCCCTGCTAAACTCTTTGGAGACATGCCAGAGTGGGAACACCTAGCTTTTCAAAACTAAGTGGTAAGAATTTATTCTCCAAAAGGGTTGCAGGGCACTTCTTTCATTACCAAGTGTATAGGCAGTGGTAGAATGATTCTCTTTGTGAACTTTATCAATAGCTCCACAATTGTGATAGCCCAGCATTTCAGAGATGAAATACATCTTAATAGAATATTTTGAGTGTATATTTTTTTGAACTTGAAAGCTGCCTCACTGTGTTGCTTATAGCCCACAAGGAGTCCAGAGGAGCTTCTAGCCTTGTTTCCTGCATTATCTTAGACAGCCATGCAGACATTGCCTCAGTAAACCCTCCTTTAAACTTGTGACACAGTGGTGTGCATGCTCAAGCTTGGGCATCCCCATCAGAAATAAATGCTGATCTTTGCAGAGCTCTAATGAGTATTATTCTGGTTGTACATGTCTGCAGTAAAGAGATAGCTGCTTCCTGCCTGTGGCATTGATATTACTTTTCACATGTATTTTAAAAATGTGACAGAGATCAAGGTGTCTGAAAATAAATTTTCAGAAAGAAAGCTCTACCAATGCTTTAGCACACTCATTAATCTCTCAAAGCTAGATTGCTCCACAACAGAAGCTGGCCTGTTATCAACAGCAATCCTTTCCCAGAGGGTTTCATATAACTTAAGCCTTACCCACATGCTAAAATAGCTTCAATGAAATATTACTTTCCATGTGCTCACTTAAATTCTCACATGTCTCAGCAGAGATTTTTTTCCATGGTGATTTTAGGTACTTTCATTATAGCCATTACTCCTCTTCAAAAGTGAAATCTGCTTTCTGTATTGTGATTGGGGTATCTAACAGGTACAAGTTGTCAAATGGTTGCTAAAATTTAAGCCTTCTATGCCTTTTGTGAAATTGATGAGCATATTTGGACATTCTCAGCAACAGCAGCAGTGCCATGATAACACAAGGTCCTTAATTAATGAAAGATCACAAACATCCCAAAAAAATCCAGGAAAACCTCCCTCTTGTGTGGTAACCCAGGTAGCACTGCCCATCTCCAAAAGGATGTTCAAAGATCCCTTAATGCAATGCTTTTGCCATGATCAGGATTCTTGGTGCTTCCCTGCAACCAAGAATGGAATGGAAAATGTCAAGTGCTGTGACCCAGTAAAACATAATTTCTGCATTTCTGGATGCTTGGTTTAACATTGTTTTTGTGTGAAATGGATGCTGTGTCCAGAAAGGACATTTGATAATATTCAAGTTCAAAAGACCACTAGTAATACTTGTGATCCAGGACACTACACCAAATACTGACATTCCCACTCCTGCAAAAGGGACTGAAATGTACACACTTCTAGACAGAAGTGAGATGATTGTGGCTCTGTGCTAACAGAAACCAGCCTCATTTGCACTACAGCAACTCAACACATACCAATTGGTGTCAAAGGGTTTGGGAATAAAGGCAATCACATTTCCTGGTTAGGTGTGGTAACAAAATTGAATCTAGTTTTAAAATTAATCAAAAATCCTGCATTGCCTAGAGAGTTAATCTTTGAGTTTCAGGGCTGCAGACTAGACAGTAAACTAAGGACAGTGTTTTTTGACTTCATTACCTGATCAAATGCCATTTAAAATTCTCTTTTCCCAAAAGGAAGACACGAGTTTCAGTATTTAAGTCCTTGTAAAAACGACATGGGTGCTGGAGATCTGCAGCAGTTCCACTGTTAGAATTGGACATCCAATTCATGACTTGGAGAGTCTGTTTCAAGCTCCAGAGTGCCTTTCTTGGCAAGGCATTCAGAGCCAGACCAACACACACCCGGGTGCCTCACTCAGCCAGTGTGGGGCTGTTTCAAGCGAGAGCAGCTTCTCAGAGCATCTGCAGGGTGCTCAAGCTGAGTAACTCTGCTCTTTCTAGGTAAGTCTACTCAGCACAGCATTGTCCTGAGTGAATGAACTCTCCTGAAGAACCTGTCCTTTTGTCTCATTCATGTGATGCTTTGCTGTGCCAATAGCACTTCTGATTCCCCCAGCAGTGGCAGACCCTCTGTGCCATGCTTTACCTGGCTTTTACAGTACTGACAATGCCACAGGGGCCATGTGCTGTGAGGCTGAACTAATGCACTTCTGTAAAAATAACCCTTTGAGATCTGAGCAGAGAAAGAGCTTATAGAAATGCAAAGCAGAATAGCCTGTCTCTGGCCACTGCTGTTAATAGCTCCATGGTTGATTTCAAACATTTTAATTCATAATTGAAATTTGCCCTTGTGTTTGACAGGAAATGGGCAACATCAGAGAAAGCATTGAAGTGACTATGTGCACTTACTACTAGAACATGCAGGTTGACAAGTAGTTTTAGAATTCAAAAGGAATTTTTAATGCGATGTCCTAGCACAGTAGTTGATTCATTTATTCGAGCTTGTGATCTGCAAGATAAAAATGCTGATTAACTATGATTAAAGTAGAGCCCTTTGATTTCCATATTTTCTGACAGACATAAACTAGTTATTGAATAACATTTGCATGTCTGTCTTATATCCTTAATCAAATTAAAAGATTTAAAGGAAAATATATTATTTATAATGCTTTTATGTAACAGGATTTCATCTCAGCCTGTTGAGTATATATTTATATTAAGTACAGCTATTTTGACAGAATTTGATACAGTCCAAAACCTCAAAAAAGAGAAAAAAAAAAAAAAAAGAAGGGGAAATACAGTCAGGAGTACATAATAGTATCTCCTTGACACAGGACTATGTGAACAGCAACAAGAAGAGTCTGATGAGGATCTACATTTGACAGATATTTCATCCTATGCAATCTTCTTCCTCTCATGTTCTGCTGTGTTGCAGCTACAAGTTTTTTGCTTCCACCACACCACACAGAAATGAAAACTGCCCAAAAGTGTAACTAGTTTTTACCTAGCATTTTGGACATTGGGTTCAAATAATGAAGTTAAAATCAGAATAGCATATTGCCAATGGAATGAAAAATATTATAAATACTGGCATCAAATGAAAAAGGGTTCTATAGTATTTGACTTTCAAAGAAATATGCTAGCCCTCAAACACCATGCAAATGGCAGGAGCAAGTCTATTTTCTGTTTAGAAAGATAGTACTAATTGTAAAATTAGTCCACAAGATTATTGACTGGCCTCACATATTCGTATTGCAAATTATCCCTCCTTGCATGCCTGGATGGGCTTTTACCTGGTTTTCCTAATTTATATTTTCATAAATGGTTATCTGACATTCATTCCTATACTATGTATCAAACAGTACATAAAATGATTTACAAATCTCATAAAATCAAGTGTCTCTTTTCATTGACTTGTACAGGAATTTAATATTGATATGACTTCATTCAATTTGTCTTGGTTTGATCTTTTTCGTTCTCCTGTCTCTCTCAATGCTTAAAAAGTAAATGGCAGATTTAGAGTTCATTGGGAAAAATGATTTGATTTGACATGCATGTTCCAATAAACATAACAGTGTCATTGTATTTTCCTCTGGAGCAGGATTAAGCATAGGGCTCCCAATATTTGGATATGCCAGTTTTAGTATTAGTCCTTAGCAAAATGGATGACAAATGGATAAGGACATGGGGAAGACAGATGCAACTGGAAAGAAGAACTATGAAAAGCCATTCCTTGGTCTGCTGCACTGCAGAGGAAAAGAAAATTTGAGTCCAACTATTTTATAGGATCACCTCCCATCAAAACCACAGCAACACTTGTGGACAGTGTTTCATTGGACTGGGAACTATTACATCCCAGGTGGATTCCCTGCTTCTGTCACTTTGAGATCCTGTGGAAAAGCTGGGTAGAGGATCTAGTCAGAAACCACAGCTCACAGAAACGTCAACAGACCCCATCAAAATAAAGAATTTTAGATAAGACCTTTCTGGAGTTTTGACTTCATTTCCCCCCATAATGTTCAGATAGCTATTCCAGTGATCTGGAATCTGGATCCTCTTTGCATTTATTCCACAGCTCTTCTTCTTGGCCTTTTGCCTTGTTATTTTTCCCCTTCATGTCATCTCCTTTTGATGATATTAAAAGGGAACTAATCTTTTCCCTTTCAATGCATAAAACATGAAACAAAATTAGTGTTTGCCTTGTCAGTTGATCACTGTGTTTGTGTATCATGCCCCTCTTTCACATCTCTTTGTGCAGGACAAGTCTGGTTTTCGACAGTTAAGAGTCAGAATTGGGGAACAGAATTTCTAAGGGACCAGAGAGAGGTGGCAACAGGAGGAGAAAGCCTCTGAGACTGAGGAGAGCCAGTGCAGAGGCACCACAGGAGACATGATCAGGAGCTCTCAGACTCCCTGCCCAGTGAGCCCAACCTGTCCCACCCCACACACAACAGAGAATCCTCTGACACCCAGCCCCAAGCTCCACTTCTTTGCACATATTAAAGGATAGTGGAATAATTGTTCTGAAACAAAATCACCATTAACTGGAGAAATTAGTCTGCTCTGGGGAGAATAATCTGCACTGCAGAATGGTAAAGTTTTTCTGCTAAGTGATGGCAGTATATTTTCCCAAGCAGCACTCCCTAAATTGTTCTTCATATATTGAATGTGACTCCAAACGATTTACACAGAGACAGTTCTGTGCAATGGACTCAAAGTGCTTCCAATTAAACCATTTCATGAAGAACTCACATTAACACACTTCTGTGAAGAGAAACTGAGCTGAAACAAACAAGCAATAGGTCCAGGCCCAACAGGATGAGCACTTGTGTGAGACTCAGAAGACAGCAGGATACACTTGGCTTTGACAAAGCCTGACTTTTGCCTTTGGATAAGTCACTTCCCTCTTCTTGGTCTCATTTCTCAATCTGTAGAGCAAGGTTACTGGAATTGATTTTCTTTCCAAAGTTCTTTTGGTTTCCTTTCTGAAAGTTTTCATTAAAAACTTTCTGGCTGATCAAGTCTATGCATTTTGAAATTTCCATATCAAAACCAGATTAATTAGTCTGTGTTAGTTTGCTGTCTCTCAATAGTGGTCAATGATTGATTCATCAGGAATTCAAGAGTTTTATAATGCATGTAATGGCATTATAGATAAAAATAATTCCCATGAGAGAACATTTCTTCCTGTCTCAAGCTGGAGATCAGCTTACTCTTTGAAGCATGTGGGCTGAAGCCCTTGTAATTTTATCCTTCCGACTCTAACTGCAGAAGCTTTTTTTACAGTATTCATATGTGTCTAATCCTTTTTTAGAATCTTGCTAAGCTAGGTTGCCTCAATAATTCACTTTGCATTTGCTCAGGTTCTGATATAGGTGAAGATTTATAATATTCAGGACTGGTTCCAAAGCTCAGCTTCTTGGTTCTTCAAAATTCACAAAGAGCCTTGCCTGAAGGTTATTAGTCATGGCTTCCTGGAAAATGTTGTGATTATACAGAATAAAATGAGAACATTAAACAGCATCCCAAGTTTACCAGTATGCTTACTGTATAATGCAGTGGCTTGTTTACAAGATACAACAAATGAACACACATCTATTAACAAAAATTAATGATGAACAATTGCTGTAATTTCTCCTTGCTTGAAAAACAACTCTTGCAAATAAATTGGGTTAACAGTAGTTTGCTGATTGGCTTTATCTCACAAACAAGAAAATGAGCAACATTAATGAATTCACTTTGGTAACATTATGATTGTGATATAAGAAGCAATAAAAATTTATGGGCTGTTATGGGGAGTGGGTGTAAGCAAACTTAAACTAGAGGAGCTTTTTGTCCTAGATGTTGTGTAGACATTGCACCTCAATTTCTGAGGTCTGTATTTGCAGTGGCATTGTAGAAATGGCTTAGAGAAACACCAAGCTATTTGTCTATTCTGCTGAGGGATCTGTAAAGCACTTCCTGTGTTGGTGAATAGAAGCTAAAAATGAAAGTTTTTAACACTGACATGCAAAGACTGGCAGAAATCTGGCATACAGAATATGCATGGAAAGGACTATTACCTGTTCTCTGTGTCTACATATGCAATTACAACCTGGTGTTTTATGAATACGTCTTCTCAGACACAAGTGTATATTTTAAAATAAAGAGAATGGTCAGAAAGATATAAATAAAATAAATTAATAGAAGGAATGGAAACACAAGGACTTCCCTTCAAGAACTTCAGTTTTAGGGAATTCCAGGCCTCACCCTTGGCTGAACATTCTTCCTTGCCTAATACACAGAAGTTTGACTTTGACTTCCAGTGGGGAAGAACACTTTGGTTTGGAAAATATTTTAAAATGCCAGTATGGCTATTTCATTTTTTAAATGGATTAAGTAAGATGTACCTTATTCAAATAGATGTAAGAAACACCTTTATACCCACTGCTTGCACACTAAGGAGGCTTCAGGAAATTCAAACCTTGTTCTAGAGCCTAGTCTAGACTACATCAAGAAATGCAGCAACACAATGCAAGACTGAGAAAAATTTTAATAGATATCACCTTCAGGATTTGGGAACGTGTATGGTAGTATGTTACTCTAACTTTGTCTGACATCTCTCTTCTGTACACACACAAATGGTAAGTCTCTGTACTGTGAACAAAAAAAATCCTCTTTCCAACCTAGTTCTTTCCTATAGGACACTGACAAAACAGAATCCTTAGGAGATCTGCACAAAGCCAGGAAGCAGTCAGCTCTTTGCTGAAGACATAGAAGAGAAGGATCAGCTCCTGAGAGTGAAGGCTGTGACATCTGAGCATCATGTGCACTCATACATAATTTACATATGAGATCTCACCTGTGATTCTTTGTGCTAATCCCCATCTTCTATCGCTTCCCCCTCCTCATTTTTGAATTTATAGGTTTGGGAGAAATTGTTGTGTAGGAATCCTGGAGAATTAAATAATCTAGATGTGTCCTATGAGTACTTCACAGTATGAGTGCTTCAGTAGCCTGAAATATTCTCATTTAACTGGCCATGAACTCACCCCACTGGCTGCTTCAGAGAAATTTAAGCTATTTGTGTGTCCTGTCTTCCCCTTGAGTCTGAAATTCCAAGTAATATCCACTTCTTCTTTCTCTTTTGAGTAATTCTAATTATTTTGGATATTTTCAAGTAATAGACTGACACCATAAAATGCATTTCTTAGTGGCTACCACACAGGGTGGCAGAGAGTCATCCTGGGCAGCTACTCATTAGTAGGCTGCATATTAAAAGTGCTTAGAGACAGTCTGTTTTGTAATTGTTTTAATAAAATGCATACACAATAGTTTTCTAAAGAACATACAAATTCAGAGTTTCCAAGAGAGTGCCACTGTGTCAAAAAAGTGGTGTGACCATAAATCATTCCTAAGCTTAGAACTGATAATCATGAGGCAAGTCAGATTTTCAAAATACTCCAAAAGCCAAAGCAATATATACCACTTACTCTGACTAACTGTCACAGAATTCAGTGATGAAAATGTTTACAAGGGCACATAATTGCTTTCTGACAAATGGCTGAATAAACCCTCCTGCCTAAAATCTGTAATGTTAACATTGCCATTCTAGTGTCACTTTCTGCTTCTCTCAGTGGGAGTGAATCCTGCATCCCAAAACCAGAGCCTTGCCAAGGATGCTGGCAAGATCTTGGAGAAACTCTGAAACGGCCAGTCTGCCTGCAAGCCACAAATCAGGCAGCACTTCAAAAGCACTCTACAGAAAGCATGGGAGGCTGCAGGATATCTGTAATCTAGCTATGGGAAATCTGCTAGGAGAGCAAATGCCAGGTCAGGCTCTGAGACAGCTGGAATCATTCGTTTTTCCTCAGTGCTAGGACTCCCACCAAGACCCTGAAACGCTCTGCTGTGAGTCTAACTTAGCATCAGGGAGGTGTAAAGCTTGCTTTACACAAGCCATGACAATCTGTAAATATTAAACCCAAATCCTCTCTAAATCAAATCAAGCTTTCCCCGTGTAATTTTCAATGTCACTGAAATTCATACAGATTGTAAAGGAAATGGAAAAGACTGTTCATTGTTCATTAATGGAGCACAATTACAGGTATAAAAGGAAACAATTTTCTTAATGTCTCTTTTGCTCCTGGAATGTGATTGAAGGTTGCTGTTACTAAAACAACAGAGAAAAATCACTTAATGAAAAAATAATCTTTTTGTTAGGCTGCAAAGATGTCATGGGGGTTGTATTCCTCTAAAGCATGCATTCTTTCTATAAGACTCTCAAAGGATTTCAGAGCCTCATTACCAATCTGTTCTACATAAAGGAACCCAAAGCAGGGAGGAAGCAGAGGTGCACCAGGGATCCCAGGTGGAAAAAAAACAAGTAAAAAGAAAAAAAGAAAAGAAGGGGGAAAAGAACCTGTGTACTGAAAAGACTAAAACCAGAAAAGGTTACATTGCAGTTATCTCTGTAATCTGTGCATCCATCTCTGCTACTAATTGACTTCATTAGACAAAACCACTTTTAAAATGGGGCTTGATGAATAGGATTGAACACTGACATTGTGTGTGAGAACAGGAGAATGGACCCCACTTCCCTTTTGGTGCTGTGTTTCTATGACTACTGCTGAGACACAACCAGTCTCTCTTGTGAGAGACACAATATCTAGGTACTACCAAATATAATTCCCTTTTGTTACAAGGCATGGACTTTGTGTCATGCAAAGAGTAAATAACATTGATTGTAAAGAAGGTTATTGGGAGGAAAGCAGCAAGCTTAGATCATTATCATGAGAACATTTTCCTGATTTGTGAAATGTTTGTGCCAACATTTACTGCCATATTATTTTTCTTAATGTAATTGTTTACCACTAAAACCAATCTCAGCTAGAAAGAAATGTCTAAGCTTACTAGATGGCAAGGTAAAAGTAGCCACAAAGTTGTTTCTTAAAAGGAGATATTGTACTTATAAAATCCCAATATTAATATCTTCACAATAGTCCTTATTTCATGGTCCAAGTGTCTCCATGAATCATGCTTGTTTATTGTATTATGGTAAGCCTTTGACATATATCTAGAGATGATGACTATCTCTTCATTTTTGTTGTCAATGAAATGTAAGCCATTATTATCACTACCCAACGAAGACACCTCAAAGGAGAATTAAGGACTTTAAAGCCAATTGATTATAGTTGGGTGTATTTGCAAAAGCACTTGTCATTGCATGTAGCCCTTGGCCATTTCCTGGTTCCCTTGAACTCAAACAAAGCCACCCACACTTCACCCTTCCTGCTTGAAGAAGGAACATTTATTTTATTCTTTTGTCCACAATGGAAGATTAGCATCTGCTTGTGCAGCCCAGTGCTCAGAAAGCAAGGGGTGGAAGTTTTGGCACTGTTTCTCCTAAATGGTGGCCTGAGCCCACTGGGTAGCTGAACTCCACCTTGCAAAGGTCTCAGAGCTGGCTAGAGATAACATAAGCAGACAGTGTGTGCAATGTGTGATTTTCACCTGAGATATCATAAAGGAACTCCCCTTTTCTTGGGCAAACCTGCTGGTAACTTTCTATTCTTTTACCTTCCTCCAATCTAGAGAAGCACAGCCATGCAACTGAGAAAGCAGAGAACGATATTTTCTCTAAAAACATCACAATATTTTATCCCCTGTTGCAGGTTTGCTATGTACTCCTCATGAACACTTCTGACCAAGGGGTGTACCACACATTAAGCCATGGTAAACTGAGAGAAATTGCTCAATAGCAGCATCTAACAGATGCCCAGAGTTTACAGATATATTCATGAAAAATTGAGTGCATGATCTACTGGGGTGACATTAAAAGTGTTGAGAGACTCTTTACATCTTAATAATTATCATGTGAATGATAGTTCCAGTATATTCATCAACATTTTCTAAGGAAGCCTGATCTATTGTTTAGCAACCTTATATTTCTCAGGAAAGATTGAGCAGAACTTTGTCAGATCATGTTCTGAAGAGGGTTTTCTCTACAGCATTTAGTGCTGATTGCTGCTGGAGGAAGGACAACAAATTAAATGGCTCATTGATCTGTTCCAGCACAGAAAATCCTACATTTCTCTGTATTTATTGTACTACTGAATACCCAAAGGCTTAATGTAACTCTGTCAACAACTTCATATGAGAATATGTGAGAAGCCTTTAAAATCAGAACAGTAAGAATCACAGAACTGGAGTATTGCTAAGGTTAGAAAAGAGTCCAACCATTACCTAGCACTGCCAAGTCCACCACCAATAAAAATTGTCCCTAAGTGTCCCTCAGATGGGTGGAGACACAGGTGACTACAGGGGTGTTCCAGACCATATGGCATCGTGCTCAGTATATAAACAGGGGGGAAGAAGGGACAAGCAGGGACATTTGGAGTGATGGCATTTGTCTTCCCAAATCATTGTTACCTGCATGGAGCCCTGTTTTCCTGGGGATGGCTGAACAACTGCCTGCCCAGGGGAAGGAGGTTGAATCCCTTGTTTTGCTCATGTGGAAGGCATAATTATATTGCTTTTTAATATGTATAATTATGCACAATTAGTACAATCTCAATTTTAGGATCTATATGACCACTAGCAAATGAGCATTGCTATATTTGAGGCAAGCAGAGGATATCCTCTTCCCACACAACACAGCTTAAACTATGAAAAATCCCAATTTCTAAGACAATCAAGGATATGTAGTGGAAAATCTCCACAGAATATGTGAGTGGCACTCCTTCAACCAGTACCTCAGGTTATAGTGGGCCATTGACTGTATCTTCAGCTGTGGAGGAATGATCCCTGTGGTCCAGGCTCTGGCTGTAGCACATCACTTCCATGAGACTGTTCCTTTACTCTGTCAGGGACACCATCACCAGCACACAGGTTTTACAATGTTTGCTGAACAGCAGTCAGAATATTTAATCTGAATTAGTTCTTGTCAATGGGACAGATTTACCTCTGGTGTAACCATGCAAAACTCAAAAGCATAAAAGTATGAAAGACTTGGTCTGTTGAATTTATTGATTAAATGAGATGCATAAAAATCACAAGCCACATTCTATCTTTGGGCACATAGATTCAACTTATGTTGTGTCTAGTGAAGGCCATGTATTTACATCTGTTACTGGAATATGGCTTGAAAAATCGTGTCATTATCTTAATGCCATTATCTTAATAATTGTCCCTGATGTGCAAAGCAAGCAATGCCCTGGCTCCTGACCTTGTGAAGACCTGCTGACCCCATGTCTGAGCTGTACCACTTATTTGGTCTTGTGTACTTCAGTAAAATCCTGCTAAAATCTGTGAGCTTGGAATCTGCAGGGAGAAAAAAGCAAATCACTGGCAATGAGTTAAGATTTTCTTTGCAAATAACTTTCACTGTTGGTATAAAAGTCTCACAAAAATATCAGTTTGATGCAGAGCTGCAGAAAGACCTGAATACTTCCTAAAAATATATGATACTGCCATGAAGATAGAGTAAGAAAAGGTTTGGGTTTTTTGCTCATGAGTGTTTGTTTCTAATGAGATATTATGAAACAGGGGTTTGCAGTTTAGGAGGTTTTAGCATCTGTTCCTTTATTACACAATACTTAGGTTATTCAGATAATTAATTCTAGAGACCATTCCTGACAAAGCAAGCTTATCTGTAAGGCAAGTGAGTATCTTCCATAGCTCAGAGAGAAAAAACCCTTTTATTCCCTTCTCATAGAATCATGAAGTGCCTAAAAAAGTGAACTGCAAGGAATCATAGGCAGCTGGGTTGCTGGCTACTGATGTGCAAAATTGATTAATGTGGTGGAGGCGTTTTGAAAAGGACTCTAATATTTATAGTATATAGAAAGCATGTAGACAATATTAAGAAAGTGTCCATCACTTAATGAATTGCCTTGTTGAGCTAAAAAAGAACTAATGCACATCAGTGTATAATTTGTCATCTCCTCCTTGGCATTTTCATCTCCTTGCAAGGAAGAGGCAGTGTTTGAAAAATATTTTGAGCCTCTCACCCTGTTTCTGTAGCTGTTGTACAGAAGAGAACAAGGAGCCCATGCTGCACCAAGAGAGCAAGGAAAGTGGGAGCTGTGAGACATGAGAGGTAAGCACAGAAGGAATTCATCTCTGAGTACTGCTCTAGGAGCCCTGCTGGGCTTTTCAGACTCCTGGTGACAAGATGGTCAAACTCTCTGGCTCTGGATAAGTCACTTTATTTTTTGTCCTAGTAATTGCACTAACAAAATCTGGCACTTCAGAAGTTGTGGCAGTTGATCAAATGAGGTAAATGCAGATGGTGAGAGCCCAGAGCCCAGCACAGGCTGGAACAAGCAAGGTTTATCCACCTTGGGTCTGCAGCACCCTCCTCCCCAGGGCATGGGGGTCTGGAGACCAGTGAAACACATGCTGTGCTTGTGTCTTGGGAAAAATTGACACAGATTGAGAGAGCCTTGATAAAGGAAGTGAGCTAAAGAAAAGAATTCTTATTGCTCCAACTCAGCAGAGCATCATGCTACATTTCTGTATGTGTTTCTGTGATTTTGGAGGAAACTCAGTAGAAAGCAACTCTTGATATCAAGCTAAGGAAATCACTAAAAGTATGTCATACATTAGCATTCAAAGTGGCAAATGTCTTTTTCTCAAAGTGTTAGAAGTGCTAAATCTGTAAATCTCAGTGAAAGGCCAAATACCTGGCAAATGTTGCTACAATCAACTACTTCACTTGGGTTTTTTTATAATAAGAGAAAGAGCCAGAGCCATTATTTACACATAGTCTTTACAAGCATATCCTGGCATTTCTTATCAGATTGCTCACTCTCTAATTTGAGCAAATGTAATTTTTTTCTGGGCTGAGAGCTGATGTGCCCAACTGCTACCTCCTTCCCAACAATACAGATTTGAAGTTATAAAATAAAGCAGAGGCATTTGCTGATGGGAGGCCCTGTGAGCCACCTGCATATTTGCTGTTTGTGCCAGAAGGAGTTCCTTCCTTGTGGGAGCACTGTGCCCCAGTACAGAGGATGCATTAGCAGGGTACTAGCAATGGAATAACACAGTTTGTCACCTGGCTCTTAGGTGTGTGAGCACCACAGTCTCTGCCTAAACACTCACAATGTCCTACAGAGCTAAAGCCCTGCCTAGGCAAATCCAGCAGTCCTGCCTAACCTAGGTATTTCTTCTTACAAATACTGCCAATTTTACCACAACTCCTCTCAACTCTTACTTAACTAGATTTATTGAAAGGTCTTGTGTTCAGCTTCATTAAAACACTACATTGGAACATTTTTCTCTTGATAACCCTGTGTAATCTGACTCTGTATTGTCCTGGTTAATATTCTTCTCTTCCACTGTATTCCCTAACAAAGAAAAAAGGAAAAGGATTTAACAACAATAAAGAAAAAATACATTATTTTAAAGAAATGAACTGAAGAATTCTTGCTGATTCTAGTCTTCAGGAACCTGATAATGAGGATCTGAGTAGGCACTTTTTATTTATTATAATGAAGTGAAAAATGTGGAAAATTAGCATAGAAGTCCTTAGTGGATGTTATGGAAATAAACAAGAAAGAAAATATCAGACCCAAACCAAAACAAAAATAACTCTGGAGAGGAAAAGAAATTAATTTCAAGAATAATATAATGCCGTGCAGACCTGCTCTTACAGAAAACCATCAAGTTAATTTAATTCCACAAACCCCACTGCTCCAAGAAAATGTTGTTTAAATCAATTCATTCTTTCATTATGCCGCTTAAGAGCACCATGAACTGATGAGAAATTACTGAGATGACTTTCATGTATCAGGATCCCTTCAGTTTCACTTCATTTTCTAGCCTGACATGGGATTAATGTGCTGTATTTGCATGCTAAAATAGTATATTTAATTGTAAAAGTAGTGTTGTTAAATTACCTTGCAATGAGTTTATTTTAAATGGTTCATTAAAGTTTTTAAAATAGCTTGCTGCATGATTTCATCTCTGCTCTGCTTTAATGGATTACATCTTCAACCAGTAGCTGCATTGTAGGAAACCTTGCCTTGCTGTTTATCCTTCAAGAACAGATTTTGCAGCAGAAACAGTTGCAGTCTCATAGGATCAGGGTCAGATAATTACAGTACCTGAGCAAAAGTCCATCTCCAGCACTGCACAAAAATGGTGTTGGATTACTATGTGTAGAAAAATAAAATAACTGCATTGTCTATGTTGGAAAGGACCTGTAAGACCATCAAGCCCAACTTTTAACCCAGCACTGCCATGTTCACCCCTGAGCTGTGTCCCTAAGTGACACATCTACTCCTTTTTTGAACACTGCCAGGGATGGTGATGATGCCACTACCCTGTTCCAGTGCCTGACCACCCTTCAGATGAAGGAATTTTCCCCAATTTCCAATCTAAACCTCCCCTGGTGCAACTTGATGCCATTTCCACAGTTGCTGTGACTTGGTACCTGGGTATCCCACCTTGTTACACCCTCCTTTCAGGCAGCTGTAGGGTGTGATGGAGTCTCCCCTTGAGTCTCCTTTCCTCCTCAGCCTCTTCTCACAGGAATTGTGCTCCAGACCCATTCCTAGCTCTGGACATGTCCAGCCCCTCAATGTCCTTCTTGTAGAGAGGGGTGCAGAACTGGCCTTGAGGTGTGGCCCCACCAGTGCTGAGCACAGCAGGCTACCTTGTCTTGTTCCTCTACATCCCAAGTGTCTAGAGACTAAAGAAAGATCCCCCTGAACTTTCTGTTTTGCAAACTGAAGTGTCTTAGCCCACTTAATTTTTCATATATCAAAGATGCTCCAGTCCCTTGCTCATCTCTGTGGCCCTGCTCACTCCAGAAAGTTCACTGCAGTAATTCCATATCTGTCTTGCACTGGGGAGCCCAGAACAGCACCCAACACTCAAGGCATGACAGAAACACTGAGGAACTGTTCAAGGCATAGCAGACCATCATCAGGAACCATGGCAGCAAGAACCAACTTCTCCAAGGAACTCTATCCATACTCTCTCTAGTAATATTCATACTTGTCTCTGTCTACATGGTAGAAAAAGAGTTTTACTCTAAATTTAAAAGAATAGAATTTAGTTTTTACTTTCAGTTTCATCTATGTACTTCCCAAGATAAAAACCATAACCTAAAGGCTATTGCAAAAATGTAATATTCAAACCTGGTCTCTAATCATATCTTTGTTTACTGTGCTCATAATCAGTACACTCAGAAATGCAATGGAAGCATCACTCTTGGTCTCAATGGGAGTTAAGCCCCAAAATAGCTTTGAAGAGTCAAGTATAAGTCCTTGACTTGTAGAATAACAGTCCTATTTTGAATAAATGCTGTGGCCTTTTAGGGAGTCTCTTGCAAACAGGCACAAATAGTTGTCTATATTTAGGTCAGCTACATGCTTGTGCACTGAAATGTTGCTTTCCTTACATGCTGATATAGAGGAATATTGTCCCTGAGGGAGGAATCCTGTACCATTAAACTAATCCATGCTATTACATTTCAATTATTGCTCCTGTGTACATGGATTTTGCAGCTAAAAATGGTGCAGATAAGTGACACACATTTAGAAAGCCATTATTGTCAGTGCAAGTATCTGCTCATATTGGTTCAGATCAACTGTGTTTCTTCCCTGGCATCACCTGGCATGTGTTGATTAACTCTGGAAAGGGACAGGAGAAGAAGGGGAAATTTCCCTGGTGTACTGAAAGCAAAGATGGCTGGTGGTGGATATGGGTTATCTTCCAAGTCCTGGAGTTAGCTGAAAGCATTCAGGATGGATTTGAGTGTCAGGTAGGTGCAGTTACTATCTGAGGTCCTATGCATGTAAATAGCACACTTCAAGCTGCTCTCTTCTGACACTGTTGTTCCACTTGCCCTCTGTATCTCCCACCATGCCCTCATGTGCTTAACCTTACACAGCAAAAGGCACTTCTCAGTTTTGTGAAAGGCTAACCCAGCTTTAAGTTATACACAAGCTCTGCAAAGGAAGAAGTTTGAATGAGGAAGCTGCATTACACTGTTGCTGCTGTGTACAGATGTCTGTCTGTAATAAGACATTTTCTGTTCTTGTACAAAAATAAGAATTGCAGCCATTCCTGGGTACAAATGGACTGGAATGCTTGATGCTGTGTTATCAAATATTGTTTTCCTAAGTTTTCTTGTTTTACTATGGAAAGTTTACATGCTTTTGATGCTAGTTTCTGTGAAAGAAGTACAGTTTTACTTCCTAGACACAGAATATGTTTTAATGTCTTTACAGTAAAAAGTGCAGATCTAATATATTTCTTTTAGGAGGTGCTTCCACAGTCTTCCTATCCCATAGCTCTGGTCTATGTGTAGACAGTAGAAGTGCTTCTTGGTGCATCTGCAGAACAGTTTCTAGGTAATGGCCATGATTGTACTGAAAGCCACTTCTGTTTTTAGTACATATTGCAGAATGATTTTTGATGATTTTTCTTTCCTGTGGTTATAGCAGGAAAAGTTTTAGTTCAAAGCTTTTTGAATAAAGATGCTGTTTGTTCCTAATGCAAGTACTCCATGGCTCCCTGAAGTGTCCAGTAAAATAATTTAACAAATAGGAAAATGTTTTCCTCAACCTTTCCAGTCTTCCTTTGATACCAGACGTGCTTTGTTAATCTCAAATCTATAACTTAGTAAAGGCTTTCGTTTCCTTTCCCCATTTACACAAAAGCTGGCTCAAGTCTCAACTTTGTTATTAGTTCTCATGGTTTTAATTGCACACTATTCTAGATAGAGGAAAGGAAGCAGAGCAGTCCAAAGCCATTAATGTTAATCAAGGTCAAAAGTTGACAATTTTAATTTAATAACATAGCCATCTCAAATCTTTACACTTTCCAGTTGTTACTGATGCTACCAGAAATGGTCTCAGATATTCTATACATTTTTTGCTTGTTTTCAAGTACTGTCTTAGCTGCTCTCCCTCCCCTCCCTCTCTGGAACCTGCTGGGAGGGCAGGAGTGAAGCAGCTATCTTGATCCTGCAACAGGTCTTGAGACCAGGAACAGGACCACCAGCTTTCTACCCCTTCTACCTCACCCTCACTTTCACTGGACATGTCAGAATATCAGAAAGAGATTTTGCAGGAATTAAAAAGAAAAACACAAAGATGAAAAAAAAAAAATCTCTTTAAATAGGGGAAAAAATGGAATCAGTAGGACAGCAAAAGTGAAAGACTGAATTGACTCGAACAGAAAAAAATTAAGAATAAGATGAAGAGGAATGAGATTTGCCATACAGGGGAAATTTGGCTATTTTGAGAAAAGACAAAAGATATATTTACATGGAAGTAAAGAATAGAACATAGGCATTTTAAATAACTCTTTTTCAATTAGGCTGAGAGCTCAGCAATGCATATACCCCGTTCTTTCTGTCCACCCAGAAAAAAAGGAAATGCTGAGTTAACAGGAATTCTTTCCTCCCAGAACACAAATCAGATAGTCTACTGAAAAATAATCCTCAAATTTTCTGGCAACCACCTCAGGCAGAGCTAGGTAATTTCTCCTTTTAACTTAAGAGGTCACAGATTTGTCCTGTAGGCCGTCTGCTCCAGGAGTGTTGAGAACTGGATTGCCCTGTTCCCAGAAGCTGGAATGTGCAGTGCACTGCCCTTTGAGCCTCTTCACAGACAGTCCTAGTGAATTTTTGGTTTTTGTGGACTACATCTACCAAAGTTAACTCCCAGCAGTGCTGCCCTTCTCTCTCCACAGCTTTTCCCAGATTCACACACCCCAACAGACACCCCAGCTGTTTATACACTGAATTTCTGTGCTGTGAGCTGTTCTCCTCATCCTTTGCACCTGAGATGAGACAATTGCAGTGCAACAGCACAGCAGCATCTCTCACCAACCAGATCTATATTGCAGCAGACAAAGAACATATAATAATAGAGCCCAAATTCTCTGAGAGCCATATCCTTTCCCTCCTGCCATAAATATCCCTCCTTTTTCAGCTTTCATTTCCCTGGTTCCCATGCCTCATGTTTATGAGTTGCTTACTGTTTACCAGGCTGTCAGTGTTTGGGACTCTGGCATTTGCCAGTTCAACCATGGCACTCAGCATGATGCACTTCAAGCAAAATCTAGCCTCTCTCTGTAGATGAGATTTTCACTTCATCTCTTCCTCTTCCCCACCCTCTGCAGCTTGCTGGAACACTCTAAGTCATAACAATGCACTTCAAAGGAGCAGGAGCACTTGTGTAATTCCAAGGCTCATTTTTTGGCATCAGTATCCCAACACTACAGGTGGTTGTCAACTAAACCATCAATAACCGTTGCTGACATAGCACATCCATTAATCCACTGATTTGACAGCAGCCCTTGGAATCACAGCAGAAATGTCACTGTAACTACACAATATCAAAAGCAAATAGACCACAGCACCACCTACATGGATTGGCTGTTCTCTGAAAAATCAAGTCTCAGCAAACAGTTTACTGGGACATTTACAAGGCACCAGAAGCATCCTCTCTTGAAGCTCAAGTTCTGCCTTCTGACAGCATCCATGAATAGCTTAATCAGGTACAGCTTGTCCCAGTGAAGTTTCTATGTGTATGTGTTGTTCATAAAATATGAAACAAACTCCAGTTTTGCAATTCCTCAGACTTCAGACTGTGACAGCACTTCTGTTTCCAAGACTCCTTTGGAAGCAAATTTCAGCCCTCTACTTTAGGTGGATGGAAGGAGAAATTGGCCTGCCAAGATTTGGAGTGAAAATTAAGATACTGTTGAAACTCGATCTTATTCTAAAAAATAGTGAGAGATGGTTCATAGACTGTCAGTGATTGTTTAGTAAGGGCTTTTGGTAGAGAAAGTTTTAGAAAAATAAGTAGAAAAAATTATTTTGTAGTTGTCTACATAGGTGGAACTGAGTATAATGGAATAATTTTCTCCTGTTAAATTAATTGCAACTGAATGAAAATCAAGCAATTCTCCCTGTGTTACTTGCAAAATATCTGTCAGATCATCCAAGATTTGTGTAAGAAAGATCACCTGGAACCTCAGCTCCATCACATGAGGAGATTTAAGCATGGATGCTCAGATAGTGGCATATACTTAGAGAAGGATATTCTGTCAGTCCCTGGCCTTAAAACTTTCTGGCATTTTCTACCTGGTGGAATTCCCTGCACAAGACATGTTTGTGTACATTTACATGTACATACACAAATCATGTTTGTGTACAAAAATTTTCTTTTTATAGAAGGAAAGAAGGGAAGGGGAGAGGAAATGTGAATAAACAGCATGCTTTATGTATGAGGAAGGCATTGGGAATGACAGCAGCTAATGCATGTTCAGGAGAGTTGCTATTTTTTGCTGTAAAGCATCAGCTCTGCAGCAGAGATGGATGTGAACAGAAAGTGCAAGGTTTTCCTGCCCACCCACCCACAGACACCAGCAGCTTTCCTTCTGGGTCATGAGCTGGGATACAAATCAAATGATGAGAAGCCATTCCAGGATGAAAGATTTCTATCATCTAGGATTTAGCTGATGGGCTGTAAAGTACTTTTAAATCCATATACATGTAGGTGTGTATCAGGAAAGTTGAACTGGAAAACACTATTAAGAGAGGAAATAACACAAAGAAAGTGATTTTAGCTGGAACTATTCACACCAGAGACTATGAATTAAAGACAGATGAAAGAAAAGTAACAGCAAGAGAAAAAAAAAGCTAAATAAGTGGATCAGGTGGGGATAAGGAAATTGTACTTTTCACTCCACATTTGAAATGTTGGATGTTCAGATATCTGCATTTCATTTGGTATGGATCTCCAGTCCCTACCAAAGGGAGAGATGTGAAGTGTTATCTGATATAAATGTAATTGTACAGCTTTATGGAAGGCAGTGAGCACACAAAATGTCAATTTTTTGACTTGCACTATTTTCTATTTTACTGAAAGTGTAGTGCCAGATTAACGACTCTGTTTATCCTTTAGTAATACAAGAGAGTAACTGTTTTCCCCCCAGGTTATAATTTTGGTTTCTCATTCCTCCATTGTGACTACAAAGTCAGACAGATAATTGTGAATATAATAATTTTATATTAAATAAAGATGTATTTGTAACTAAAGGTAAAAGGTTTTTTTAGCTATACCTTGGATAGCATCAGAATAAGCTTCATTCCTTGCCTTCATCCAAGCATGTCTGTGCCTTGACTGCATGTGTGAATTGGATGGAAAGGAAGAGCTATGCCTGAATGGCTCTGATTGTTTTATCCCACAAAACATTTCAGGGAAATGACAGTCCTCCAGTGCTGATGCTCCACTTGAAGCATCAGACCAGAAGTTACATTTGATAAAGGAGAGTTTAAAGATTTGAGTTTCACTAAAACCTGATGGGAACATTTGGTGTGATCTGGAGGCAGCTGTTTTTCTAATGAGGATTCTTTTTACTGGGGTTGGTCTCACAAGATTTCATTAGCAGCACAACAACCCTGAAAGTCATTTACTGTGCTAGACAACATCACAGTAAACCACAACATGCATTTGTGAGAGTCAGGCATCCATCTCTGTTCATTAGTCTAGTTTTTAAGCACAACCCTTTTTATAAATGAGCATTTTCAGCATGTCCCCAAATAACTCCATAGTCTGCTCCTGCCCTTCTCTGCTCATACACACACTAGCTGGTGGTTAGCTGCCACTTCTGAGCTGCTGTGTTGTGTCTGTCACAGCACCTACAGGAAGCCTTAAGAACCTGGAGTCAACATGAGGAAGAGAAGGTGAGAAAGGGGAATGAAGTGTAGCAGCTTTATAGGGCACATCTCACCATACTGGATGATACTGGCAGTATCCTTTCCTTTCCTGCACAGCTGACTTACATGACTTGGTCAGTCACTGCCTTCCTTTCAAAAGCTAAAATGCCTCTCACAGTGCATCAGTGCAACTTCCACAGGAATGTGACAAAGTGGTGGGAAGGGAGCATTCATGGAAATGCAGATTTCTTTTTATCTGCTATTCTCCTGTGATTGTGAAATAGACCACCATTTTTAGTTTCACATATCTTATTTTCTCAGAAGATGGCAAAGATTGAGACATATGATACTAATCCCAGAATAAGGGTTCTGCTACTGAGATACTCACACAAGGATTTTGCTGTTAATCTGGAGATATTGCATCAGTCTCCACTGGGCTTAGTCAAAACCTTGTCTTCTCTGTCAATTGTGTCAATCTCTGAAGTAAAAGCTTGCTTATCAGAAACCCTAGGGGAGGAATGAGGAAGCAGGGACATAGAGGCCGTTCCTCAGTTCAATGATTATTAGATGAAAGCAGTTTACAGCCACCACTGACTGGAATTAGAGTGGCTTTCCAAAAGACATAGCATTAAAAGTCTATGCTATCTCATTATAAATTTTGTAAGTCATGCACTCCTAAGAGGGACAATCAGCATAGTTGGGAGAAAAATATGATTTACTGGCTTTTTCTTATATATGTGTAGATGTCTTGTTTGACTGATGCATTTCAAATTTATTCAAATTTCATATGAAAATAAAATGGAGAGTCCATTGTAGTTTTTTGCTTTTGAAATGCTTCTGCCCTCCTGAGTGTTAGAAGGAAAGAAATCCAGCATAGCTGTGCATAACAGCACAAGCCCTTTGTACTGTAAAATGCCACGTGTCATTTCTATACACAGTAAGCTCAAAATGAAGGAATTTATATGTTAAATTTGAATAATGGGCCAAAATAAAATAATTCCTCTTTTCTATAGAAAACCCATTAGCCATGAGCACATCATAATCCTTCTTTGGTACAGAAATGGATACCCTAAAGTAGGGATAGTTACAAAAGACCAACCAGAAAGGGAGATAGGTTTAAAAAAGATACACCTGATTAATGTACTTGACAAGTAGGTAATAAAATTATGTTCTGCTCAGAGCAATTTTGAATAATTGATTTGGTTTATGACTTTGACCAAAATATGCAGAAATGCAACATTGTCTCTATTGCACTATAACTGTTCATCCTACTAAGAGAACCAGAAAGAGGGGGAATGCCTATTACATAGAGATTTATAATGAAAATGGACCTATCAGACAGAGTTCCATTATGAAAATGGCTAATTAGAGAATCTGAATAGGATATTTGAAATATCACATCCTCTGCAATGCTGGACTCTGTGTGCTGCATATCAAGCACACATCCCAGTGACTCTTGTCAAGCTTGCATACAGAGGTTTTCAGAAGCCTCAGTTTTCCTGCCCACTGTCCATCATGGGTACCAATGACCTCACTGAAGTGCTGGATTCCGTGTCTAGGTCCCTCCCAGGCTGCTCAGACCTGCTGGAATTGCACAGGCTTTGAACTGGCAGGCTCTGTGCCTGCAGGTAGATTATAATCTGCAAAACATTCTTAACCCCACAGCTCACCTCTCTTCTGAGTGAAAGAGTGAAGTTGGTTGACAGGCAGAACCAGACAAGGCTGACCCGTGCATGGGTGTGGACTGATGATTTTTCTAGGTGTGAGTGCCCCTGCCTCCCCACTGTGTGCTGCTGTGGCACATAAACCACTTCAGACCCTGCCCAGGGGGCACAGGCTGGACAGGGAGCAATCCAGGGAATGACCACACACTTCTGCCCACACATGAAAGGATGCAGAGTTCTGTGGGCACGGAACTGGTCTAAAGAGGGACATAATGAACCTCTTGGAAACAGCCAGCAGCAGGGCATGGACGTGTTGTTGGATTCAAGAGAGCACTTTGCTTCTCGTGGTAAAAAGGCAGCACAAAAAACAATGTGAATATCTTAGTTCAGTCAACTAATTCAAAAATGTGTTTTTTGGGGGCCAGAAGCAGCTCATTAGCTGGAGCCTAAAGCTTTCCCAGTAAATCTTAGGAACAATTGAATGATTTCATATTATAAAAAGCTTATTATTATAACTGGATATTTTAAGTGCCAGGAAAAACCACTGAACAGTACCTGCAGCAAAATCTTGTAAGTGATGCACTCACTCCCAATTACATGCTGTCTTGACCATTTCTGCATGTGTTCAGTTGCTTAGCACCACCCTGTATCCTCACAGCAGGAAGGCTCATAATTCTCAGCAGAAACACATCCCTGATTAGGAAAAAAAAAAAAAAAGGTTAGAAAAG
Source organism: Oenanthe melanoleuca (assembly GCF_029582105.1). NCBI lineage: Eukaryota > Metazoa > Chordata > Aves > Passeriformes > Muscicapidae > Oenanthe > Oenanthe melanoleuca. The sequence continues at coordinate 19,524,287 of NC_079339.1, forward strand.
TATAAAGAAATATTTTCAGGATACGTTAAAGCTGATAAAATTCTGGGGAATGCCACAATCCTCTTAAGATTACTTGCACAGAAAGAAAGAGATGAACTATTTTCTGTGGAAGCTGGAAAGTAGGGTCTATTATCAGGGTGTATAATTTACAGTGTATAAACATTTGGGTAGAATTACATCTTGGGAAATATTGTACTGTACCAGGAGAGTATGTTCTTTTCCTTCATTTAATTAAATAGGAATAAGTAGGTATTTTTGATACATCATATTTTCACCAGGTGCTTGCCAGGTGTTCATTAAATAACAACTTTATTTATCTATTTTCATTGTCAGGTTAAAAAATTAGTTCCTGTGAAGAAACCTCAAATTAGGGACTATAAGCAGATGTGGCATAAAACAATTAGTCCTCTTCTTTAAAAATCTCAGTCAGGCTGCACAGGTTTGAATAATTCTGGAAAGGAAGAGCAGAAAAAAAGATCTGCAGACACATCACATAATTTACTCTTTTTCAAGTGTAACTACCAGCAACTTTGCTGGAATTTTTAGAGTAGTGGCTGGAAACAAGTCAGGAGTGAATGGGAAAGAGGTAAGATTTCCAAGCAGGTCACAATATTACCTCTTGTCCTTGTTTCAGTAAACTTGAATCTAAAGCATCTCTCCCTTACCAGGTGCAGATTCTGTAAGACTCTTTGCAAGGAAGAAAACACCTCAGATAAAATCTTTTGACTCATCAGTGCTTTGAGCTTAGTCCTGGTTTCAAATAGATCCTCACAAGGATTTGCATTATCTCCCCTGCCTGCATCTCTGATCTCCTAGATCCAAAATAAAGGCATTCAAAATGCTGGGTCAGTGTTACTCTGGCATGCAGAGCAAGGGAAATAGAACTTGCCCCAGCACCCCTGTCTCAGCTGTTCTGGGTCCAGAAGAAACCAGCTGAGGAAAACTGGAGAGCAGCAGCTCTTCCCTGGCTTTTTCTTAATGATTATGTCTGCTACCACAGGGCGTGCAATCCTTAAGGCTCTTCCTGCTGGCTGCTTAAGATGCCCTCAGATTCAGGTAGGCAATCCTGCTCTCAGCTGGCCAACTTCCCCAGGAGCTGGATAAGCATCTTTAACCCCAGCAGAATTCCTGGAGAAAGCAGAGTGCTTGGAGGTCAGGCAGTCCTACTGCTCATTATTATGCTTTAAACCCACAAGTATTTCAAACTCTGTCAGCCACATGTTCTAAAGATTTTTAAAGATCCTTTAGAAGTAGGATAAGCAAACAGAAAGGAATTCTTCTTTCAGTATGAGCTATTGGACTTACACTTGCTCTCTGTAGAGGAACTGACATCCCCATTGCCACAAATAGTTCACTTCATAGAATCAGACAATATGGAATCACAGAATCATAGAACATGGGATCATGGAATCATTTAGGTGGAAAATACACTTAAGACAATGGAGTCCAACTATAAACCTACCATTGCCACAACAAAACCCAAAGTCTACATGTCTTTTAAATATTTCCAGGGATGGTGACTCAACTACTTCCCTTTGATTACCCTTTTGGTGAAGAATTTTCTCATAATTCAATTTAAACCTCCCCAGCACAACATGAGGCCATTTCCCCTCATCCTGTAATTCCCTTGCCAGTTGGCAAAAGAGACTGACACTCATCTCACTACAACCTCTGGTAGCTGTAAAGAGTTAGAAGGTTTCCCCTCAGCTTTTTCTCCAAGCTAAGCAGTCCCAGTTCTCTCAGCTGCCCCTCCTAAGACTTAAGCTGTTTCCCACTGCACTGCATTTTATTTCTCAAATACTGTACACAAAGTCTCTTTATCTTGTACCAGAAGGAATCACTCCACCCTGAATTAAGATACTGGCACTGAATCAAACTGGTCCTGGAGCAGTTCAGGAATTATATGAGAATTTTGGAAGCTTGCTTTTAGTTTTGCCATCCTTCATTGTATCAAACACTGCCAAGCAACCACTAGACTCTGGCTGGGTGGGCAGAAATGTGTTCTTCAGCAAATGGCTGATGGTTGGATTTGTTCAAATAGAATGGATGCAGTTTTGGTGCATGATGTCAATTTGATTAAAGACTGTATACAGTTATTCAGGAATAAGTGGATAACAGTACATATTTTAGTGAAAACTGAGGGTATAAGAAACAGCAGGAGTAGAACATGAAAATTACAAAAGGAACTGAAGTGGACTGTTTAACAGCTAATTAGAGTCATCAAGTGAGCAATTTTAGTTTGCATAACTGGAGGCATTATGCCATTGAACAGGGATGTGCATGGAATGTTTCATTAGTTTCTGGGAATTTCAATACTGGAAAGTTACTGAGAAATATTTCAAGAGGGAGAACAAAAATCACCAGAGGCCAGGGATCAATTTAGCAGGATAGCTAGACAAAAGAATGAAGAGTTCACATGAACAGGTTGGCTAAATATTAGCTGAAATAGAAATATGTTAATAATCTAGCAGTTAAGAATAAAGAAACTCAATTAGCTAGTTTTAAATCTAACAGCAAAAGAAAAATTTCCATTTAAACTTACATATGTTCTATCTCTTTGCAATTCCACTTGCCTTCTCCTACCTTTTCAGTAATTCTTTAACCTTGAGCAAAATCTGCAGAGTTTCCCTTAGCTGCAGAGCCACAAATGGGCATTGCTGCCACTTGCTTGAGCTCTACAAATTGTAGTAATGATTTCTTTAATTAATTCCCCTTTGAAGCAAAGCAAGGTTTTAGAGATAAAACATCTAGATTTGCTTTGAAAATTTTCTACAGGTGTAGAATTTCCAAATCACAGAGGGCCCTTCCAGTGGTTGCGTATTGCCATTGTAAAAGAAACAAAACACTAAAATGGTGCAACACTAAATGGTAACACTAAAATCCTAACCTGGTAATAAGTCCAAGAATTAGAGTATCTTTTTTTTTGTCCCACCATCACAGGGAATGTTGCCTTCCTGGTTAACTTCCAGGGGCCTGTCCTGCTCCTTTTAGTGCCACTGCTTTCCAGGTCAGGCTACACTATTCTGCAGGTATAGGTTTATAATTTCCTTAACCCATACACATGTACATTTGAGTTTGATCCTTGTGGGTCCCTTCCAACTCAGGATACTCTATGATTCTGTTAAGTTCTTGTATAATTTAAACACTTTTATCAGTTTTTGCCTATTCCTTTGAGGACATTTCCCACAATGTTAAACTGCACAAGGTCCCTGAGGACCCTGCTAGAAACTTTCCCTCATTTGCAGTTCCATGGCTAAGGAAGTTTTTGGTATGCACAGGGTAAGCTGTGCAGATTCTTCTACCACCTGAATTTCATGCTGTGATGAATAGCCAGGCCTCTTTTGTCATTGGTATTTATCCTCCAGCCCCTACTCTTAAATGCATGTATGGCAAAAGTGCTGCTCTTCCAGGAAGTCTTTTCTGGGAGGAAAACAAAATGGAAGGCACACAAGTGATGAAAGAAAGCCACTCTTCACCTGCACAACATGGGCACCTAAATTTAACATTTTTCCATGAATGCTAAGCAGGGGTCTGGAAATTCCTTTCCCAATCCATTGTTCACTGCACACTTCACCTGTGCTGGCAATAATGGATGGCAGTTTAGATGAGTTGAGAGTTCTGGGCTTGAATTTTCCATTATTCATCTGGCTCTTACTAGTAAAGAGGGGTAAAGTGGGTAAAGCTTCACTTATAATCCCTGTTGTTGCTGCTTTTCACCAGCAAGAAATTAACTTAGGGGAAAAAACCTCAACAGCAGCGTCACTTTAAATACAAAAACTTATAACATGCTGCCCTTTGGTGTTAAATTCTAACCATGTAACAGATGAAAATAATAAAATGACAAAGAAAAATACACTTTCCACTTTTCAGGCACAAAGAAACCCTTGATCAAACATAATACACACAGCAGAACAGAAAGCAGGGCTCTTTTTAAAAATAAAGATTAGCTAAAAACATTTAAAAGGTTTTAAACACAAAAAGCCCCTACAGAGTTGGCTCTCTGAGTAATGATTCAAAATGTTATCACAAAAGAATATGATTTATTATTATGGCTTTTATCAAGATGACTTCTCACATAGCTCTCCAAATGAATTCAACCTTGGGAGCTAATCCTCCTTCTGACAAGTGAGTTTGTGCTATTTGGACTTCCAGATCTCTAGTCTGAATGATGAAATCTGGATTGAGAAAACATGGGCCAATCCAAGCCCTTTTTTGCACCCTGGACAACTCTCAATGCCACTGCGTGGGGTGCAAGCCTAAAACTTTAAAATAACTTTTTCAAAGTTTTATTACAAGCTACTTTCAGTCTTTTGCTGAAAGGTTTGGTGCTGCAATAGGCCTGAACACAGAGAAATCTGTCTAAATATTGACTCAAGAAGAGCTAAGATTTCTGAATAATTAAATTACCTGTATTTTCTCCATCCTTTTTCTCTTGTAATTTTGCATTTATTAAAATTGATTTTTCTAGGAAATACTGAAGTATAACAAGATGTACACCTAAAGGCTGCCAGTGCTACTTAAAAACTGAACTCAGCTTTAAAAGAAATAGATCTTCAGTTAGGAACATCAGGCAAATGCCTGCTGCAGCTTCTCCTAAATATTGAAGGAAGCTTTTTCCATTAACCAAACCTCAGCTTGGGTAAATGGTAAATTTAAATGATACTATTTTATCACATGGTGAAATAATATCAGGGCTCCAGAAAGCACAGGGATTAGCAGTGGACAGTTCATACTCACCAGATGTGCAGCCAAACTCCATTTGAAGCACCATCAGTTAAGGGTTTCCATGTGCAAACAGGATTCAAGGCACAAAACCACCAAGGGCATGGTCACACACTCATTTCAGGTGAAACAAGTCCCCATCCTGCCTGATCCTCTCTGCCCATGCTGCCAAGATGAAAATCTTTCAAGAAAGGTATCTTAACAGGTTTTACAGACATATATTTTGTTTACCCTTTCTCCTAATTTTGTTCTTTGTCTCTTCTTCTTATTTTAATGCTACAGTTGCCATTAGATCTAAAAAGTGAAAGTTGTGAGAACATGTGTGGAAATATCCTAATGACTTCTGTCCTGTCTCAAGCCAGTGTTGAGTCACATGTCTGTGGCAAATCCTTCAGAGACATTTCCTCCATACACCTAATGAAGTGTTTCTCTGTTCTGTGTACATATTACCTCACATCAGTAAAACATTCTTCTTTTTCCTTGTGTTAATTTGTAAAAATATTGCTGTCAAATGCTGATACAGACAGGAAGAGCACTCCTAATTTACAGCCTTATGGTCTAACCTTTGATCATAACCAAACTCTAAATGAGGACACCCACCTGCAGCAGTGAGTATCCTTTTTCTTCCTTTCTCTTGATACAGAATTCTCAGTCTTGAAAATTATGTCCAGCCTTCTGATCTATTGCACTTGCATATGTCAGTGTCCCTTTTTTTCCAAACTGCACACCCTTTGTGGGCCTTCAGTGACTGCAGGGTATAGCAGGGATACTGGTCCCATTTAAGATTTGTTTCATCTTCCTGGTGTGATGAAACAAGACTACTGAATCTGTGCTACAAACAAATGAAAAAAGCATTATTTTTCTGCACAGCTTAAGTTTGAGGTGTAGCTGAAGCACTGCAACTGCAGTGTGTGTGCAAACTGCTACACAGCATGTCTTTTGTGGAGAAATCATTAAGGGAAGGCTATATAGTAGCACAAAGAGAATTATTTTTTATTGATAATATCCTATATTATTCCAGGCTTTGGTTGACTGATGAATTTACTAAGAGGGAAAACTTTTCATCTCACAATGCTGCTGAACTTTGTCCTGCTGAGGATGATGTCACGTGTGCTGCATAATTGCAACAATTCAAAGATGCCAGTTATAAACTAATTTTGAAACCATCTTGCCTAACCTGCAACAGAGAGAGTGTGCATGAAATAAAGCCAGAATAAATACAAGGAAAGAATAATACTCTTTCAGAACAATGGACAGCAAAAAATACCTGGGCAGACAGAGTGGTATAAATGCTGGAAATACATTACACATGTGAGGCTGTATTGCTAGAAGTCCTCCACTGTTGCATTACTCAGCCCAGGATTCCCCATCTCACAGCACTTCCCTGCAAGTCATTCCTCTTCCTGCCAGCACAGCTCAGCTCTGGGAATTGAAGCAGGAGTGAGGCAGGGGCTGAGCTCTGCCTGTGTCCACCACAGCCTCTCCTGGGGCTGTCACAGTGCCACTCACTGACAGCTGGGACCAGGAACCAAATTTGGGGACTGCAGAGAGACTCACATCACTCCTATTTCAGACAAAGATGTCAAAATTCTACTCTCACATAACTGAGCAGAGCAAGGTTTGAGATGGTGAAGGTCATTGATTCTTTTTATATATTGTTACTGCTTGAGCTCTGGGAATGCAAGAAATTAATTTTTTATTTTTTTTTACTGGTATTTACATCTTTGCATTGAGTAAAGGCTGGAGTAATATTGATCCAGGTTACAAATCTCATCAGCAAGTAAACAAATGCACTGTTTGTGAAAGGCAATTCATGAGAGGAAAAAAAGTCTGATGAAAAAAGGATTAGCCAGGTGTGAGAGAAAATGATTCCAGGCTCAAAACCACTGAATGGTTGTCAGCCACTGGCACACCTGCACAGCAGAAGCAATGACCCACACCCCACCCCTGAAGCCCCCAGTCTACCCCAGAGTGGCCAGATGACTGGAAATCCCACTTGGGGAGGGATGGCCACAGCAGACTGGAGCAGATAAAACCCATTGCTCTGAGCTGCATGTGGTTATATCCCTATTGTCTCTGGATTCATGGCAGCTTAAACCACTCTGGGATCCAAGGTGGTAGCTATATCTTGCTGTTCTCTTTTTCTTCCCTTTTTCTCTTCTTTTCTACTCCTAATTTCCTTTTCTTGAAAAGCGGGTAATTTAAAGTCGTGGAGTTTTACAAGCTGATGCACTGTGAAATGCCTTGTTTTGACAGAATGTATGTTTTAAATTTTTCTCCAAATTCTTGATTTTCTAAATTTTTCCAGTAAAGCATGTTTTTCAGCCTCCTGAGAATACTGTTGCATTTCTCCTGTGCATCACACCTCAAGAAAAAGTAGTACCTCAATCCCCTTTTAAATAAACTTTCTGAGTGAGGACCAGGGCTCAGCACCAGCCCATCATGGTGCTTTTCCTTTCAGGCCAGAACTAACATTTCTGATGTGTCAATGCAGCAAGCTCATTCCTTCTGGTGATTTCCAGTAAAGTTGAGACTTTCCCTCATCATTTTCAGCCACAAGGGAGAGTGTGTGGAAGCACAGCCCAAGCTCCTGGGGATGTGTGGAGGGGGTGAGGAGGATGGAGGGGCTGTGGGGGAGCCCAGCTTGCTCTTCTGCAGCAGTATTAGTTCTGAAGCACTGACAGCTTTTGTCAGCAGATTGCCACACCCATGGCTTTGAGGACACACATGGAGCAGAGGGCACAGTGAAAAGATGCCTTAAATAAATCCTGCCAGGATTTGTGGCTTTTTCATCTGCAATTGTGACCAAGGGTATGACTGAGACCCTGGTGAACCTTTCCTTGGACTTCCTCCAGAACACACATACAGTGTGATGAAATGAGCCAAACTGCCTGCTTGGGAGAGGAGGAAGGAAGGCTGCCTTTGCCTCCCTCCAGAGGAAACAGGACTGATTCCAAGTTGAGACATTGGTATAGGCTGAGCTGAACATCTCTAAAGAAAAGAAGTGTGAACCTCAGGAATACAGATTACAGTAATCTTTTATTTTATACAAAAGTCATTATTTAATTCATCTGTAATTTCTGCTTTTGAATGATTCCAGCAGAATTATGTTGCATACAGAAGTGAAACCATGAAGGGAATACTGTGGCAACACTAGTATGGGCCTGAAGAACTGAGAGCTGTTTCTTTTTTTTTTTCCCTCTTACATAAACTTTAAGAGTTGCTTAAACTACATAAACACACAAGATTCCAAGCCTAGTGAGCCAAGTGCTGCAGCCCTGGACTGGGGAGCAGTGCAGCTGTGTCAGCATGGCCCTGTGCCCAGCCAGCACTGCTAGAGAGCTCAAAGAGCTGGGCTGCTTTCAGAAGCACTCAGTGCTGCTTTCCTAGCCTAAGTTTGCCACCACATCCATGTACCAGCCAGCTTGGGACCCAAGTCTCTGCTTCTCATATAATGCTGGATTTTAAAAAGGGATCTTTAAAGCCAATTCCATGAAGATATTTGAGTGCTAAGACTCCCATAGACAGTCAGAACTTCATTTGTTTCTGTCTTCACATTACTGGTGGAGACCCTTTGGGTTCATCTTTGTCTTTCATCTAAGCTGTATCTTTCCAGAGCAGAGTTCATTTCTTACATGCAGTATATCCTAGCACAGTATCCACTTGATTTTGATGGGGACCCCTGACTTCTAGTGAATTTTAAATAGGAGTAACAATTTGGCTGAACCTATAAACCACCAACACACAGGAATGACAGGAAAGAGCAGACAAACTGCAGGAAAAAAGACATCCATACCTTTATGGAAAGTTCTCCTGAGGGCAGAAAAATGAAGGAATATTTTATTTAAATTATTAACCTGCTTTTTGAGATTATGTGGTCCATCTTTCAGTGCCAATTCACTAACTGCAGAAAAGGCACTCAGCCTAAAGTTTTTGTGTTTCATCTAGCCCAAATCTAGTTTTACTGATCTTGAAGGATTTGCCAAGACCCATGCTTTATCAGAGAAAAAAAAATCAGGGATTTGACATTTGTTTTATTCTCTTTTATGCTTAGGAACAGTTAATACATTCAAATAGGTGTGTTCTGAAGATAACCATCCACCAGCATTTATTACTATTGATTAGAAAATTGTAAAATCAATTTTTAGAACTGATGATCTTTAAGCCCAAGCATGACTATTTATGATTTTTATCAATAAACCACAGTAATCATATTTCTGAAGTTCTAGTCCAAATTCTATTGGCTTTTGTTTTTATAAAGGGAAAATAGTAAAAAATACAATTAAACCATACAAAATTAGAACTTGAACACAAATACTCACATAGAGGACAAGGAGGTCACAGCTTCTTTCTGTACAGTTAGAGTGATCACTGCTCAGATATTCACATTTCTTGCTCCAGCAAGAAAGAGCTACCTGCAGCTTGAATATACCATTTGGATTTCAGTGCTGGGTACATGAAAACAGCTCAGGCATTTTCAGTATCACAGCTGTGTCTCCCCACTATTATAAACTCCCTCTCAGCAGAGTGAAGGGCAGGTAGCAGCTCAGCAGGGTGTTAGGTCTTCCAAGTGAGTATTTCCATTTAGAATAAACTTCCAGGGGTTTAATTTACATAACCTCAAATTATTGGTGCCCCTTAGGAGAAGAATGGGGCAGTGAACATAAACTGCTGTGTTCAGCTACCTATACCCCAAGAGGAAGGGAAGAATTTGCATGACACAAAATAATCCTAATAGAAGTGCTCAAAGGTGAAAATAAGCATTAAAAGATGTCTCTATATACTTTGTTGGCATGCTCTGTGTTTTGTACAGACTTGTCTTATTTTTGAGTAAACAGAAAACTATAGCAATGTCTGCACTAAGAAATTACTAGAATTAGCTGAACTTTCTCATATTGCCATTGTTCTTGGCTTTGCTGACATGGCTTTTGCCCTGAAATATCCTATGGGAATGATCTTGTTCAGTTATGATTGTGGAGAATCACAACCTTTGCAATTCTTTTTACAAACAGACATTTTCTATTGCTGAAGACACCAGAACACTCCCCCCAAGGAAATTATCCTGGAAGTAGCAATATGTTAAGGGCTGAAGCCCAAAGCCCTGTGAAAACTGTGTGAGAGGGTTTTTTATATTCCTCTAAGAGTTCAGCTTTGGCCTTTTGCCAGAGGGACTCTCTAATGTTTATGTTGAGGTGGTTGAGGTATTTTTTGCTGTTGTTGTTTTGTTTGTTGTTTGCTTTTAATAAAGGATTAAAATCTGGCTAGCAAAATTTTGCAGCCTCTTAGAAGATGCAGTTTTAATGTTATATATTCTGGATGCCACATCTTCTTTCATTCTGCCAGTATTAAAAACAATCTGTTAGACTCATTGCCAGTGTTATTATCTTCTATTCAGCAGTAATACCAAATGCAAAAATACAAGTTGAGAAACTATGCCAGAGGAGTGTTTAGCCTATTAAATAGGCCCTACTTATACAGATGTTTAATTTAATTTTTCTGTTTTACTCATCTAATTACCCAAAGACACTAAGGAACTGGAACAGATTGGAAAATTGAAGCTGAGGTGAAGACAAAGTCTCCAGTGAATGCATAAGAAGAATTTTGGCTATGAGCATATCCTAGGTATACAGAACTAGTGGAAAAATATACTATCATGAAATAATTGATATAGTGACTGTCAAAAGTAAAAACAGGAACTAAAGAATGAACTACTCTAGCAGCCACACAACAGTCACTAACTGATGGCTTTATCAATTCACAGCCTTCATGGATAGGATAATATACACTCTTCAGGAGCTGGCATCAGTGCAGTTCCTCTGGTTAAAAGTAATACCTGACAGAGTCTTGCAGTTTAATTTCAGTTTAACATGCAGATTTTCAGAAGTTCCCCTGTAAGAATGCAGGTAGACATGTAATTACCAGCAGCAGCCACAAATGACAGCAAAATGTTTTTTGTAGAGCACAACATATTATATGTTGCTGTGCTCTTGATCTAAAAATGTCTACAAGGAAACAGTATTTCTCATGCTGTTAGCTGAGACAGTAACTCACACTGTTACTCAGTCACTTTGAATTAGTTTTGGAAATGTGTAACTGCAGTGCTTCCAAATGTGCCAAGAAGCTGTGACATTGGCCATGAGACAGCACTGAGCTCAGGGGAGGGGTAAGTCACCTGTGGCTACCTGTGATGTGACCTGCTAGTTGTGCCTTAGGTGCTGGTTAGGTGGGTTTTTTTAAGGTAGCAACCATGCCGTGGAAGTAACTGTAGAATCACAGAATCATTAAGACTGGAAAAGACCTCCAAGATCTTCCAACCTTTGACCTAGCACCATCATGCCACTAAAGCATGTCATGAAGTGCCACATGTACTCTTGAAAACTTCCCTGGGCAGCCTGCTCCAGTGCTTAATTTCCAGTGATAAAATTGCTTTCAATGATTAAATTTTTCCTTATATCCAACCTGAACCCCACCTGGTGCAACATGAGACTATTTTCCCCTTGGCCTATTTCTACTTTCCTGGCAGAAGAGGTGATGCCCACCTCAGTAGAAGGACTTCCCTGAGGAGACCTGCTCTCAGGACACTGACTTACAAGAAGGATATTTCACTGACTATGGCCTAATTCCCCAAAGTATTTTAAACATCTTAAAATGAGACACACTTTACCTTTGTATCATTCACTGACTTTTATGGAAACTGAGGATGCTCATCATTTTGTGGAATGAGGCTTCTCAATCAAATATACATGTGTAATTGTTATAATTAACAGAGTTCACATATGTGAATAATGTGCTGAAAGGAGCCTGAGGAACCTTTATATTTTGCACCTATTAACACACCAGTATAGACACATTTTTGCTGAGCATGAGCAGAGCTATTATTACATCTCTGGAAAACCATTACTGACAACTTTCTGCAGTGGGTTGGCCCTGGCTGGATGCCAGGCACCCACCAAAGCCTCTCTATCACTGCCCTCCACATCTGGGCAGGGGAGAGAAAATTTAACAAAGGGTTTGTGGGCTGAGATAAGGACAGAGAGAAATCACTCATCAAATACAATCATGGGTAAAACAGACTCGAACTGGGGACATTAACTTTATTACCAACAAAATCAGAGCAGGATAATGGCAAACAAAAACAAACAGAGGCATCATATCAGGAAATTTTTCTGGTGAGCACTGGAGAACTGGATAGAAAGACAGAAAGTTCAGCTGTATTTCCTTGCCCTTTATGGTCCTGAAGGTCCACTTGAACTACCAGGAATGCCCACCTCAAGGAAACCTGCCTGTTTTCAAACATGCAAGCAAATGGCAAGCAACATGGCTGAGAAGAGACCTCTGAGTGATGGAGATTTCTGAACACATCTCAATCTGACATCTTTATTGTTAAGATTTATGCTTTTGTCATGCCTAGAAGAAGAAGAATAGACTATTCTATAATAGAAGTGTCTATTATATAAGTATATTGCAAACATAAAAACCATGTGAGCTCCTAAAGGTTATAATGGGAACCATGGATTGCTAATCCTTTTTAAAAACCTGGATTTTAGTATTCTTAATATGTAATCATGACAGCCATGTCACTGCATTTTATTTTGCCCAAACAGCTTTTAATTATTAAACAGATAAGTGAAATTTAACATAGCAAGAAGTGCTTATTTGTTGACTGCATGCACATATTATTAGATATTAGATTTTCTCTTTTTGATTTCATAACTAAAAGCAAAACACTTGCAGACAATATAAAATCAATTGTTTCAAAATGCAAAACACATCTGTGATAAGTTGTAACACTTATTTCAAGAAGCAAAGTTTGTTCTACAACAGGTCGTACAGAAACAGCAGAACAATGGTGAGGAGGAACAATTCATTTTTTAATATAAAAGTGTTTGATGTCAATCCATGCACTGAAATACAAAAGATTAATCATTTGGCTATCTGGAAAAAAATGCCCAGACAAATTAATTGCTATATTCTGAAAGTCAGGAGACTAATCCAATTAAACATGTAAATGGGATACCTATGATGTTCATTTGCAGTGTCCTTCAAGCTAATAATTAAATGATAGATTTTTAAACTAATTGTTAAGAAAACTGTCAGCTGTTAGCCTGAAATTCACGGCAGCTTTAAATTTGTGCTGCCACATTAATCGTTGAATGACAAAGTCAATTCAGCTCCAAACCTTCACCCATTCCTAGCTGAAAGGTACTGGGCAATAAAGATTCTGCTTTCCACAGTGGAAATTTACATGAGTAGAATGACAATGCATGTCACTGCATTCAGAATCCTCAACATTAGGCAATTAATAACATTGAGGGCATTCAATAAGGCTGTTAAGGAAACTTCCCATCTGACCACCCAGGAGCCACTCTGGCAGTCACACTCCCCCATCCCAGACTTTCACTGCTGGGACCATGGTGGGTGGCTCCAGTGACCCCAGGGCTGGCCCTTTTGGCTGCCTGCACACCCCACACTCCCACAGTCAGACAAGGTTTCCTTGTTGGCTCAGACCTGGGTTTCCCATAGCAAAGTCCCAAATCTCTGGTTACTTTGAGTCATTTAATTGTGGTGCAGCAATCAGCTTGAGCTGGTGCTTCCAGGAAGGGATTCCCACCAGAAGAACCTCTGGGTTGCACACACTCCTGATCTGTGTGCCAGACATGTTCCTCACACGTGCTTCATGACCCCCATACGTGCCTCTTGGGCCAATGGTGATGTTTGGTCTGAGGTCTTCCTCTTTATTTGGATTGTACAGAGTCCCTGAGTGACTGGACACCCTCCAGGCAGTGCTTCCACCCAGGGCTCCACCTGCAGCTGCCTGCTCTAAGCTCATTCCTCAATGAGAACACTCTTTAAGTGGCAAAATAGCAGTGACCAGAGTGTTTGGACACCTTGCTGCCATAACCAAGAAACAGTTAAATAAATCTACTCCTGCATCTTTGTCTCTATTTGAAATAGCCCCAGACTGGAACAATCATGATCTGCACAGAAAAAGCACATAATGATGACTTGTCATGCTCTGCTATTGTAACTTATGATTAATTGCTCTCGTTTACCTTGTCAACTTAAATGTGTAAAAATCACCTCTTCGTCTGCAAATTCATTGTGCAGTTCTTAAATTTATGAGTCTTAAGAATAATCCATAAATTTGGGACTCAGAGATAAGAATCCCCAAGGTTTGAAAACTCTAGTCAAATGGAAAAGAACATTTCATGGTCTCACATGACTGAGAGGCTGCCTTTCAAGAGGAATTATTCATTGATACTAATGGAAAAGAAAATTACATCTATTGCTTTCAAATATTTTTGTCTGTAAATCCCTGAAAAATGTTTGTAGTGGTTTGGTGATAAGAAGAAACTGAACAAATTTGACTACACAATTTTAGTAGAAAGGTTTTTGCAAAAATGTACATTTTTAATTCTTACAGAGCTGCTTTCATGAAAAATAATGTAGCTTAACTGAGTACCCAATGATGCATATAACAACTGGATGTTTTAATTTATTTTCACTAAGTTCTAGTTTTTCCCAACATAAGCTTCTCTGATTGCCAGTTAACTATTTCAACAATAGCTCTGCCTGATGGTCCTTGATAAACCTATCAACACATACTTCCAGGTTTAATGCCTTTAAATTTTCACTACTTCATTTGAGCTAATAAAATAAAAGTGTATTACATTATCTGCCCTTTTAAAGCTGTTTTTCTCCAAAAAACACTTTTATGGTCATTTGTATCTCTAATATATGGAAGTTTACAAGAAATAAGAAAATGAGATTCATGAAGACTCAAGATACTACAATGATCAAACAGATTTTCTACCAGAGGTGTTATGAATAAGAAGGAAAACTGAAAATCTTCATCTTCTCATCTTGATTTAGCTATGCCAAACAGGTAAAGTTTGAAGAAAAATGTTTAACTATTAACTCATCTCTTACACAGTCTGTAAAAGATGTGTAATTCAAAATAAAATGTTTTGTCTTCAGACAGCAGTAATTTCTAGGTGATCTCTTGACAATTTGTAAATAATATTTTAGCAGTTCACATTCTTAAGTTATGTTGTATCTGTGTTGTAGTTAAAGCCCATTTACTGGATTTTTTCCACATACAGGATTTCATTCTTCATGCAAGCACTGGAAAATCTGCCCAACCATGACTTCTTTTTTTTCCTCCAAAAATGCAAATGGTACTACAACACAGGAATATTGTTAATGCTTGATAGCATGATTATTGCTGTGGCTCCAGCTGCATTCAGCAGACAGCATCTGGCCAAACAAGTCAGAAAGCAGAGAGCAATGATGGCAGTGAGAGCTGGTGAGAACAGTGACACCCATGAGAGAGTGAGTGAACCCAGAAATCTCCACAGTGCATCCACAAAGCAGTGATTTTCCAGATGAGTAGATGGCTTGCTGAGGAAACTGATAATGTGAAGCAGCCTTGTAAAATCCCTGTCATAGCTGGCTATTGCTGGTGCTGACAGCTACAGCCAGAATCAAGGCAGTTTTCAAAGCTCTGATCACACACCTTTGTGCTCAGCATCTCAATTTTCTATGCTGAAAGATGAGTGTTTCCAATCCTCTTAATTATGAAGAAAATGCAAAATGAACACAATGAAAATGGAGGTATGATTTAGTTTTCCAGAATTCTGAAGACAGTACAAAGTGTTATTGCTTCAGCCAAGATCCTTTCACCTAGAACTGTCACTCCCAAATTAAAAATATTTCAAATGTTTGTATAATTTTTAAATGGTAAAAACACCTTTCAGAGATACTTCTTTTTTTTTTTTTCCTTAAGTATGCTATAAACATGCAATTCTGTCTTGTTTTGCAAACACCCAGGAATTCAAATTATTTTCTACCCTTAATTTGCTTCATTGTGGAACCAGACATTTAGGTATTTCAGTCTTCTCACTCTGTCTGGAGCTGCATCTAATCCTTCAATGAAGAAATAATTGGATCACAGTGCTCACAGCATACCCAGCAGAAGCACTGCTATAAATGAATACATTTAATTGGAAACAGTGCAGCCATACCACTTGATAATCAGTGAAGAATTTCAAAGCTGGCTGTAGGCTTGACTCTGAAGGCAGCACAGAGTCAAGAAGGTGGAGCACGTCAGGATGCCTGGAGTAAAAGCTATCCTCAAAATTAAATCACTTTGAAATGATTAAGATGTTTGGTCTGAATAAAATATTTCCTCTTATGAGTCTCAGTCTGTTTAGAAAGAGAGGACTGTTTTCTCTTTCTCTTCTATGTCATATTCTGTCTTTTAAGGCCAAGTGCAGCTTTAGTTTATTTAGGAGCCACACTGCCAGAACATTGCCCAGCCTGCTTTCTCCTACACTGTATTCTTGTCCTAAAGCCTCAGCCTACAGCACATTCTCAGAACTCTCTACACTTTCCAAACTTTGTTTTGAACTGCCAAGTAAGTTGAAGTTAAATCCCTTTGCTTCTTTATGCTGAACATCTCTCCAGTGATGTTTATCATCCTTTCCTCCTGAGTGCCAGAACTCTGAACTAAATTGTAAACTCCTTTCCCACGATTTTTTGGTGAATATTTTTGGTGCTAACCAAAGCAAAAACATTACATTACATGGACAGGTAAAATATCAACAACCTTGACTGTTCTTCATAATTTCCTTTATCCTACAATGCTTCCACAAAAATTGCACATCATGAACTAGTTTATTGGCTTCATTAAGGGCTCACAGTACCTAGGATGTGTGATGAACAGGTAATGCCAAGAGCCATATATATACTTACACTTTTAACAAGTATTCAGTGAGGTTACTTATTTTATTGTCTATGTCTACACTCAGGTTTCTTACAGGGAAAAATTATTAATTATAGGGTGCAATGGTTTCATTGTTCATTAAAACTATACATATAATTTAAAATGTTTATTCAAACAAAAATGAATCTCTTCAGATTAACCCATTTATGGAAATCAGTTGAAAAAATTTATTTCTACAACTATTTTATATACAGACGCAATATGTACTTAGGTGACATGCAGACTAAAGCCCAGACAGCTGCCTTCCCCTGCTCTGCAAATTTGTCAGAAATTTGTAGCCTGCAGTTTGGTGCAGTGCACTCCACAGGATATCCTTTTGCTAGGGGAAGTTCAGGCTGCACGTTTGAGGGGAATTTCTTAATTCAGAGGTTTGTTAAACATTAGAATGCAGTGCCCAGGGAGATGATGGAGTCACTGTCCCTGGAGGGGTTCAAGAAATGACTGAACATAGCCCTTCATGCCATACTCTAGGTATTGAGAAGGTGGTGATCAGTCACAGATATTACTCTTGATCTCAGAGACCCTTTCCAGCCTAAAGGATTCTGTGATTCTGCAATAGCAAGAGCATCTGTCCTTTGGGTTCACATGCATCTCCTTGCATAACTTTATTCACCAAGGCTAGATTAGTTAGAAATGAGTTATAGGTATCCTAGTTGATAACATTGCCATCTTCAGTACTTAATTCTTAGTTATGCTTGAAAATGCCCATTTAGTCAGACTCAAATCTTCCTTTCCCTGCTTACCAGGGCTGTACTAACTGCACATTCATTTCTTCTGGTTTAAGTCATCCCAAATCCATACAATTAAGAGAAAGAAGTAATACTTTACTTCCCCCCTTTCCATATTCATGAACAGAGTAAACACCCAAAAACAAGTGCCATGCAGAGGTGAAAGTTTATCTGTCAAATGGTTAAAGTTAACATCCAAAGACTTGGCACTTTCTGGCTTGCAGATGTGCCATTCACCTGCTGAATTGATGACAGTCCCTTGAATTACCCTGAGCAAATGCTGGGTGAATGATGCTGATCTTTCCACTCCCTGTGCAGCTCCTTGAGGGACAGATGTTCCCTTTTGGTTTCTTTCCCACCTCCCCTTTGACACTGCTTACTTCTTAGTGCTCTCTGCCTGACCCATTTTTGAGATTCAACCTCACATGAATGCTTTCCTTCAAGGTCATGAAAATAAATCTTGCTTCCTTTCCCCAAACCATTCCATATAAATTGTGGTACACATTCTGCTTGGGAACATGAAAGGGTTCTTTTAGATTTTTGGGGGGGAGGTTGTGGGTGGCACAGAAAAAAGGTATAGCCAAAACCATGTTAGCTAGGGACTTACATGTGCTGAAAAATACTAAAAACACTCTCAGAGAAGTGTTAGTGTGATGAGGAAAAAGGGGGACTAGAACTTCTGAGATCTATGCCTAGCCCTCTGTGTCACCTGAAGCAATTTTTCAGCCTCTCTACCTCATTTTATACCTAAACTATTACCTATTCCATTGATTATCACAGGTTTTAATTAACTCTATTTGTAAACAACTAGGGAGAAATGTTGTAAAATGCATTCAGAAAATTAAAGAACCATTAAAAAGCTTATCTGAAAACTTTTGGCTAAGGGCTTTCATCCCTGCCTCTTTTTCAAGATGCTACCAGCAAGAAAAGAAGTGATCCCTCAGTGAAGGGTGATGTGTGTACAATGGGTGTATTCTCAGAGGTCTTTCTTTAGGTGCAATATTATAACAGGATTTTCTATTGCACTGGAGTGAAAATTTGGGCATTGCAATCTGGTTAAAGAAGACACCTCCAAGGCTGCAGATATGATATATAGATATACATCCATAAACCTCTTGGATGCTTCCATTTTTCAGCCCTCCTGTGTCACAGGGCAGAAAGCAGCTTGCTCCCAGCTCTGCTCCCCACCTCCTCCAGTGCAGGCAGGAGAAGATCTGCCTTGTCCCAGGTCACACACAGACCCCAAACCCCCCCTTAGTCTGTCTGGGGGAAAGCTGCTTGCCTTTATGCACCATGTGGAGAGATGGAGCCATCAGAAATTCACCATGGCTTGAAGGATGTGGGGCCACAGCTGGTTTTTAATTAGCTGTGTCATATTCTCAGGCAAAGAATGTTTTTTAGTGATGGAAGAGTGCCTGGAAAGAAAGCACCAAGGATTTAGCTCATGTTCAAGGAGATGGAAAAATATATCTTAATCATTATTGATCTTTCCACACTAAAAGTGTGGTCTGTGTTTGTGATCACCCTGTTGTTGTCAGGGGTAAGTGCCAGAAATTTATACAGGATTAAAAACTACTTTTCTCTAGGGGAAAAACCCCATGTATAAAAATACACCCAGAATTTTCCAAACACAAGAAAATGCTAAAGAGCTGAACAAAATCATGCTTTTCTCCTTGGAATGACTTATTCCATAGTTGGGATATAGCCCTTTAGAAAAACCATCTCCAGTCACATTTAAGCACATGAAGAATGACAAATAATTATAAATATTAAATCCTCACCTCTCTTACAGGGGATCCTAAGACAGGATGCACAAGGTAGGGCTCACCAGCAGGTAATGTGCAAACTGATCAGGCTGAGCAAATTATGCCATAAGTAATCATTTTTCTGGTGAAGAACCAATGCCATTAATTTTTTAAAAGGAAGCAAGTGCCTTAGGATTTTAATTAAACCCAAAGTCTTTAGGGAAGGTAATTTAGAAAAAAAACATTATACCTTCAATGACCTCATGAGATGTGTCAGAAATATTCCCACAATCCAGGCAAACTGTAAATAAAAATGATGAAATCAGTGTGAAAGGACTGGCCATAACATGAGTTGTGTTAGGGCACTGTCAATGGTCCACTGAACCACTGCCTGCTTTTTAACTTTAAATTGAAAGACAGAGTGTTCAGAGAGCACTCAGGGCCCTGAGAGGGGTTCAACATATGGTGATGCTTTATTTTTTGAACAATTGCTGTGTGATGCTCTGGGAGCTCTCTTCCCTGCCAGTGGCCATCCTGGGGCAGATTTATGGTATTAAACTGTGCTCTCCCTGACAGAAAGCCCTCCCTGGAGCTTGCTGGCTCACACCTGACTGATCACCATCCCTGCTCACAGTGAAATAATCCCAAATTAGCAGCTGGGAGCCCCCTTGTCCACCAGCAGCCTGGGGAGTGGGCAGTGACCCTATGGACCAAGAGTCAGCTGCAAGCTGTGCACAAGGCTGGCCCTGCTGCACAGAGGGGTGAAGAGGCAGGCTGCACAGAGCCAGGAGCAGCCTGCCAGCACCCAGCCAGCCCCTGGGCAGCACACTGCCTGCCTGGGAGCGCTCAGAGCTGGAAAATCCCTCCTCTTCCCCCTATGGCCGTATCCACGGGGCACTGCTGAAGATCTGTGAGACACCTTCATGCCTGTAAGACACCTTTCTTGAACTCTGGGACTGTGTGAGGGTTGTGGCTGATGAATAAAGAAAATGTGAAGCCAGAAACTAAAAGCCTGGAGTTGTACACAGCTTGGCCTCTCCCCCCGCTGCGGTACCCAGTATGGTCCTGCTTTGGCTTGCTATGGGGCATTTCATTCCTCTCCTGCTCTGCTTCCCCACCTTCCCTGTTTTTTTCCTCTCTCCCATGTCCTTTTGAGGTTTCCAGTGATCTAGAGACTGAGGCCCCTGCCTGGCACTACAGCACAGGGATTCTAGCTCACTGATTTCTCATGAGCTGGGAAATGCCTGTAAAGTAGTGACCTGATCTCACCCCTGGTGTGTTCCTGCCTGGGCCCCTGGTAGGGATCTGCAGTCTTGAAGGATTTGATCACCACAGTCTTGTGTAGCACAGTCATTTTCAAAATGCTGTGTGCTCATTATTTTTTTTTCCTCTTGCACATCCAAATCAACACATGTATAGAAAATGTGTAGTGTATTTGTTGGTGAACTTAATAAACTTTCACTTATGTGTTTAGTACTTCAGGCTGTGTTGAACTACTTAATGTTTCAGATTGCCCAAAAAGGACAGTCCTTGATTGATATTTCTTTGTATGGATTGCAGAGTCAGATGCCCTTTTGGTATCTACTGTCTCAATGAAGCAGCTCAGTCACAGGTCAAATGACATCAATAAGATCACCTTTCATCAATGTCTGGATACTCAGTTAAGGATAGAACACAAAGGGCCTTGATTTTCTGTGTTCTGTGTTTGCAAAAGAGTACATACACCCTCAAGGATGTTCCAGGTTTGTAATTCCAAAGTGAAGGTACCTAATGCCTTTGAAATTGAAAACTTTTGCAATTTACAGCTCCTTGGTCATTTTTTCAATCTGGGTAAGGAAATCAGTTGTGATAGTGAAACATCTGCTAAGCCTAAGTTGCTGTTCTCTTGTTGCTGATTTCAAACACACACAAACAAATTATTTGTAATCTGGGTCACCTCCCTCTGCTTTTTAGAGTACATGTGCACAGAGATTAACTTTGTTAAACAGTTCAGGCAGGAAACTGACTTTCTGCAAGTGCCAAATCCAAACTCACAAACTGTTTGTTAAAGAAGAGACTTGGCTTCCCCATCACTTTTCCACTGATGAGACAGTTCTCTGGAGTTAATGACAGCTAGCAGCTTTACACCAAATATCATATTCTTATGATTTAACCCCAGCCAGCAAATAGGCACCACACAGCTGCTCACTCACTCCCTGCCCCAGTGGGATGGGGGAAGAGAATGGGAAGGGAAAAATGAGAAAAAATGAGAAAGTTTCTAACTTTCACTTTTCCAGACCATTTGATGATGGGATGGGGGAGAGGAGCAGAAAAGTGTCTGGCTCTGTGTGAGCACTACCCAGCAGCAAGGAAAACATCACTGTATTATCAACACTGTTTCCAGCACATATCCAAACACAGCCCTGTACCAGCAGATATGAAGAGAAACATCCCCACCCCATCACACACCTGCAAAGATGCAGCCACACAGGGACCACTTTCTGCAGCTCTGGCTGTTTGTGTCTTAGGGTGGCAGCAGGTATCCAAAAAGGTGGGTTTTGGTTGGGTTTTTTATTTGGTTTGGTTTGGTTTATTTTCTGGGGAAGGGAGAGCGTGCAGGAGAAGCAGTCTTAAAATCTGAGAAAATCAGAGATAGTTAATTCTGCAGAGTTCTTTCTTTAATCTTCCATTTTCTGCTCAGCAGAATCATTCACAGGCAGATTATTCATTATTAAGACCTTATTTCAGATCAAACCCTGTATGTCAGTAGATTAGGACATTGAGCAAGATTAGCTTCTCACTGTAGGTGGTGGGAGTAAGTTCTTTATCTTATCATTAGCATGGACTTTCATGGGTTTTGATTATAATTATTAATTCTACCAGCAGACTTCCAAGCAGGGATTAAAATGCAGATAGATGTCATTTAAGTTGCATAATCAAACTGAAAGTGAGGGTTTTGTGGCAGGCAAATCCCCTTTTTTACAACAGTCAATTTAATTTTTCAACTTTCCAAGGTAATTTTGTTATTTAAAATGAGTTTGTGTACTTTTGTGTGCTTGTAATAGAGTTTTATTAGATATTTTTCTCCTCAAAGAGACATATTCTTAGTATTCAGGTGAAATGTTCTTCTGATTTGTATAAATTACATGTAAGATTCTTAAGCAGTGTTTCTGCACATCTCTGCATTGTCCTAAGTGGAAGCCAAGCATACAGATGAAGAATTACTGAATTAATTAAAATGAAATAAATCCCTCCTTCTCTGTTTCTTTCCTTTTCTCCCCTTCTTTTGCCACTTTTTTATTTTTCTGATTTTTTTTTTTAGTTTTTTTCTCTCTCTGAATGTGGATTAATGGCATAGCTCTAAATACATAAGAATCTGATAAATTGTCCTAGAATCAAGATAAACATTCTTAGAACATCAGAAATTTTAAGCTTTCCATATATCTGCATATTGTGAAGAAAGCAGCAAATAAAGACTAGACAGTATTTCATCAGCAAAAGCCTTTGAGTTAGGATTTTAGAGCAAAACCTCATCAGGGCAGGCATCTGCTTCATTTGCTGAAGTGTTTGGGTGCATAAAGAATGACAATAATTTATGCAATTGAAATGCTCATAGAAGTCTGAGTGACAAATTTTACACTTGTGAAATGCAAAATGCAGGAAGGTGAGAGGAAAATACTACCCTGTGAAGAATAGGTAGCCCATACAAACAGCTGCAGTGAAGGTGGTTTCTTGGCTGCTTTAAATTTTATAATTATCACATCATGGATATGATGCATCATTTATGACACAGGCAGTGATTGCACACCTACCTGCTGATTTTTATCGATCACATTTAATATTTTTGCTTGTGTCTTTCATTTCAGCTTAAATTGCATGCTCTCTGGGGAGAGTTTGGCTTTTTGTCACATTTTTTTGCAGCATCTAGTTTAACAGGTCAGACCCTGATCTCTAACAGCAAAATAGGATCTAGATAATCTTGGGGTTCCTCTGGATTTGTGCTCACTTGTCTTGCTTTTCAGTGTTTAATGAAGATAATAGCTCCTTTCTGACACGTCCTGCATATTTAAACACACAGCTCTGCCCATACTCCATCCATCTCCTGCTCCCTGGCTCCTGAAAGCATTTCTTGCTGTTTTTCCAAAGAACACAGCCTTGGGCAAGCAGCACGAGCAGGGCTCACAGAGCTGTCAGGGGAGGATCTGAGATGTTATTCTCCCCTCATCTGAGAACATGCTGCTGGGCATGTGCACACAGGCAGGACAAGGTTTGTACCAGAAGAAAAACAGCCAGCAATTGAAGATTAAGAGTAGCTGAAAAGTTCATTTTCATCAAGATGTATCCCTAATGTGCATAAAAATGTTCATTCTGAGGCAGCAGATGCACAAAAAATCTAAATAAATTTCCCATGGCTGGTATGGTATAGGGGAATAGAGCCCACATGTATACTTCTCTCCACAAAAGTACAGCCATTAAAACTTATATTATGCTTTAATGCATTCCTATTTGAGGCATGTTGTAACTAAACAAAAAGTACACCAGGGATTAAACTGCATGGAAAACAAAATATTCACATTGCTCATTGTCATCATTTAGTTTAGAGTGAACTGAAAGCTGGTGCAGATTTTTCTCTGTCTGTTTTCATCAGCAAAGGAATTTGAGCTTTTTCCTCTGTGACAAGGCAGCAGCAAATCAATTCTGATCAGTAGATTTACCTGCTTGTTCAGTAGGGTGTTGTAAAGCCTCATGATTTAAGAGCCCTAGCTGCTGCTGCTGTGCATCTGTGAGAAATCCAGCTCTGTCTCCAAGGTCTGTTAATGCTGAAGAATTTCCTGTGCTGCTCACTCATCCCAAGGTTTAGGTCATATCTCATCCCTCTGTTAATGATATGATTTTATGGTGCCAAATCCAAGAAGAATTATAACTTTCTAGCCCACACTGGGACCAAATTCTGCTGCCATTTAAAAACTCAGAGCGATTTTTGGGAAGTTTTCCATAATTATCCATAGAAGCATAACTTCTTCAAAGGGAACTCAGAAACCAAATGAAGACTTTGGGAATTTAGATGTTCTATTCATGTGCTATTCAACCCCAGCTCTGCAGCATGTTCTGGAAAAACAATGCATGGGAGATGTTAGCCCACCCTTGCATCTTGTGTGTTGTCTCAGAATAAAGTCTGTGTGGCTGGAAGGACTCTTTGGTCTCACAGTGCTGAAGAGAAATGTTTGATGCACTTGGGGAAGGTAGAATTGGATGCCACACGAGGGCAGTAATGGAAAGAAGAAGAATGAAGAAAGCCACAGAGATGTTATCCTCACTAGAGGTGAGGGGATTGTAGCAAGGAGGAATAACAAGGGAACACAGGGAGAAGGGGATGTTGAGAAAACTGTGTGAAGAAGTTTGGCCCTAATAGTAGGGGGGAAAGAGCAGAGAATTCAGGAGCTATGTGATATTTGGCTGAGGAAGTTCTAGAGATTTTCAACAGAGACAAGGTGTAAAGCAAGACCAGAAGAGGAGAAGGATGTGGCTGTCATCACAATAATACACCTGCAGAAACCTTGATTTTAAAAAGCTAGTTTTTAGCTGTTTCCTTGATGGAATTCTACAAGAGTCTTGCCATTTCTATGTGGGCTTTTAAAATGCTTCCCCAGAGCTGGAATGTGCCCTTGAGATATTTTCAGAGCTTTCAACCTGTTTACCAAACAGTTTCCACTTGGAACATAAAAGTAGAAGATAATTAACATTCAGGTTATCACATCTGTGTTTTCTCTGTGCCCTTTCCATATGTAGTGAGCAAACTATTGCAGAGAAAGGAGGCTTGGCTTAGAGTACAAACTCAAATTGAACACACACATGCAGGATGAGCAAAAACATACACTTACTCTATTATATTCACTGGATAATCTTATTTACACTCTAAAATATTCCCAGAAAGTCCCCAATCTAAGGAAATAGTTACAGCATGAATTATTAAAGAGAAGGATAATGATAAATTATGTTCCTGGTCTCTTTGTTAATGGGAGTATGGGCTTGCAGAGGGAAGAGGAAGGTAGCTTTAAATAGTTTTTACCAGTTGTCACAATTTAACTCCAGTCAGCAACCAAGTACCACACAGTTGGTCCCTCCCTCACCAGCAGGACTGGGGAGAGAATCAAAACAGTAAAACCAGAAAACTCACAAGCTGAGAAAGAGGCAGGTCAGTAGGAAAAGTGAAAGCCACACACTCCAAAACAAACCAAGGAATTATTTCACATCCTGTGGGCAGACAGCTGTCCAGCCATTCCCAGGAAAGAAGAGCTTGGGAAGTGATTTGGGAAGACAAATGGCATCACTCCAAATGTCCTCCCTTCTTCCTTCCTCCCCCCACTTTATATCCTGAGCATGACATCATGTGCTGTGGAATATCCCTTTGGTCACTCGGGGTCACCTGTCCCAGCTCTGTCTCCTCCCATGCACCCTCAGCTCTCTCACCACTGTGGCTGTACAAGAAGCAGAAAGGACCTTGGCTCTGTGTGAGCCCTGCTCAGCAATAACAAAAACATCTCTGTAGTATCAACCCTGTGTTCAGCACAAATCCAAAATATAACCCTATACTAGCCACTGTGATGAAAAATTAACACTATGTCAGCCTAACCCTGAACATTCCACCTATTCAATACCATTTACATCCTGCCCAGGTCCCATTCTATTCAAAACCATCTTATTAATCACATCCTTCCTTCCCATCCTTTGATATGATACATAGACAACACTGCCTTAAGTTTAGACCACCTCTACAGAACATCCATGAAATGTTGACAGATGTCCTCAGAATGTTCATTGAGTTAATTTAGTGCAGGACTTTGGCTCCATCTGTTATGGGTCCATCAGGACTGGAGAGGTGGTGTGTGTGAGGAGTTCCAGCCTCCATCCCTGGCTCTTTCTGGTTTAACATTGCAGTGAACTCCTCCCCTTGTCCCCAGCCTGGCTGCAGCAAGGGGTTCCTGCTACAGTCCAGTTCATGTTCCTCCATGGGCTGCAGGAGCACAGCCACTTCACCATCTCTGCAGCATGGGAACTGCTCCAGAGTGAGTCCTTGGAGTCACAAGTCTGCCACAATTTGAACTGTGTGTTATGGGAATTGCCAGAACAGGCAGCACTTCTCTATTTGGTTGTGTGAGTTCTGAGCCCTATCTCTGAGCATATGTTGATTATCAAGAAGACTGACCAAAAGGGAAAAAGAAAAACCACAGAAAAACCCCCAAACTAAAAAGAAGACAACTGTTTTGCTTAAACACAATGAGAAAAAGAGTGTTTGGAGACAAGGCACCTATGTTGACAGCAGATGAATGAGTCCATAGGCAGTATGAAATAGATCTCAATTTTCTTTCACTTGGGGGTTATAATCCTGCAATCTTGACAGCCAAGGCCAAGAGATCTGTCTGTGAGAATCAGCCTTCTAGCAGATGGGAACCTCTGTGTTACTTGTTGCTGGAAAAGTGGATGAGAATGTCAAGAAGATGAAAGAAATCTTAACCTGAAGAGACAGGGCATAAAACAAACAGAAGCCTAAAATGAAAACAAAAGGAAAGAAATTAATTTAAAGACAAATAACAAATGGTTGAGTCCAGATGTGGGTGTGTGTCACAGTCAGTCCCCACAGATTCTGAGGTTTTATGTCCATACTATCATATATCATACAGAAAATATTTCATTGAGAAAGAGACCTTGTAGAGATCCATGGAGTCCTGAAGGTGCATTGGAAAGAGCTGCTCACTGGCTTCAGAATAAGGGAAATTAACTACAATAAAATACATAGCATGGTACTTTATAGTTAGAGTAAGAAAATGTGTGTTTGAGGCAAGATGTTGTGGATTAATTTTTACTTAGGTTCAATAACTGAATGAATAGAATTAATGGGAGAAAAAGCCTGCAAGAACTGCTAAACAGAAAAACAGGTAGAGGGAGAGTACTAGGTGGAAATTGTTGAAATCTGTCAGAGTGCTCTGGAGAAATATTTGCATGTTTTTGTTTCAAACCCCTTCCCAGGCTTTTTTTTTTTTTTTTTTTTTTTTTGAGTCTTCCATGCTACTGGATTGTATCTAACAGTGGATATGGGCATTTTCTGTTCTAATGACACTGAACATTCTATTCTTTGTGTGAAAAGATAAATATGTTTACACATATTTACTTTTGAAACATTTTTATCTTGTTCAGGAAATCAATATGTGAGGTATTCCTTAATCACAAAAGCTACTGTAGAATAATGTATTTGTCATTAAACAAAATTATTTGATTTTTAAAATATTTTTAATAGGGTTGATTTTCAAGATTGTCAACAGTGTCTAAAAAGTGTGTTGTGTAAGCATTTACAAGCCATGTAGGGATTTAGGATATAGAAAACTGAAGGGAAAAGCTCCTAAACCCAAAACATAGCTTCAGCAAAAGGTGAATTATTTTCCATATGCCAACAGGGGTGCAGAGGGGAAAAAAATGATGTTGCACCTTTGCCCTTATCACTCTCCTTGAAGACTTTGAAGCTGCCCATGAAAGAATAGTATTCAAAATAGTAGCAATTACATTAATTACATTACTAAAAGATCAAGGTCACAACAACAGCAATTACCTGCAATTTTCCATTCCTCCAATTATATTATTACGAAAATGAACACTTGCTAACTACAATAAAGCTTTCAGGGGCACTAAAGTGAATTTTTTTTCATTTCAGCATGCTTGCTAATTGTGTCAGGACTTCAGTGTAATGTGATTACTATTGCTTTGGTCTCATCAGAAGAGAGTAGATAGATAATGTCTGCTTCTTCTAGGCTTCATCTACACATAACTTTTAACCCAGTGCAACCACTGAGATTAGGAACACAATATTTCACTGAAATATTTATATCACTATATATCCTAGCAGAATAAAGCATTTGGGAATGAACTATGTGAGCATGGGTATGTTAATACCGGTTCAATAGGATCCAAATTAAGCAGTTGTACAATTTTGGAAGAAATTACCACATCTTGCTGTTAGTCACCTGGATCTGCCAGCAAAGTGTTTTTCATGAGCATTCCCTAAATTGCTTCAGGGAGAATTGGCCAGTGTCAGGGAGAGAATTTAAGGTGACTTGGCAGTTTTTGCCTGCAATGACTCAGGACTGCTGCTTGCCTGGTTTGAGTGATAACTTCAGCACAGGGACACTCACACCAGCTCTTGAAAGCAGTTGTTTCTTTCACTGGCAAGAACGAATTTGTTGTGCATGTCCACAGCCTTTTAGCTGTGTTGCATTCTAGTGGAGATAAGCCTGTACCCACACTGAATTTATGCTAACAAATGCACAATTTCAGATGAATCTCCCACTACAGACAGCCACGGTCCAGAACATTTTCCAGCCTCATCTTGTAATAAAATATGGGGTTTGCTTCTGCTGCTATGATAATGTAGAAATAGACTAATCCACAGTTTTACTCTTCTAATAGTTAGAAAGCTCCTCACTGCCAGCTTGTATTTAGTCATAGTCTGTTAACAGCTCCATGCTCCATGGTCTGTTTACATCCTTTATCTTAAACAGCTCTCTGCCCACATTGGCATCCATGTCCCAGAGTTATCTGTATAAAGCTTTATATATCCTCTCAGTCATTCTTTTTACCTAAGCCCACTTGTAAGTCTGACTGTCTCCAGCCATCTCCTGCTCCTAATACTCCTGCCTGAATTGCTTTGGGCTGAACTTGTCACTCTTGAACATCAGTATCCAAAACTGCCTGCAATATGCAAGGTTTTTCTGTGTGCCTTTACTGCATATAACTTTGGTGCTTCATCTG
Organism: Oenanthe melanoleuca; assembly: GCF_029582105.1. Taxonomy (NCBI): domain Eukaryota; kingdom Metazoa; phylum Chordata; class Aves; order Passeriformes; family Muscicapidae; genus Oenanthe; species Oenanthe melanoleuca. Next base: position 19,553,047 of record NC_079339.1, read on the forward strand.
GACACGTTTGTCCCAAAACACTCTTGATAGCTTCTGCCTTTAGTACAGCTGAATCATTGTGGTGTCTCATTGTCACCCAATTATCTATGGATAACTTGTTTCTAGCATATAGCAGAATTTTCTTTCACTCCTGAATGCATGACTTTGTACTCTGTCCTTTTATCTTCTACGTTGGTCCCACAGGACTTTCGGTTCTTCTTTTGTGATATTCCAGTTTTTCTCTGTATTGACATTTTTTCCCAGCCAGTGCTGCCAGTGAATTTCATTAGCACATTTCTCGTGTCAAAACAATTAATGATTTTTTTTTAAATGCTACTAGGACTTATACCTGTCCCTTCTCTTCAGCATGACCACTTCTTATTTCTTCATTCACCAGTTCTTATAATTCTTGGGGAAGCAAATTCTTTAGCCTATATAGTTTAACTATACTAGTGTGGTCTAATAAGAATAGGTCTCTCATATGGTGCATTTTAAAAGAAAATGTATTTATATTTACACAGAGAGATTATATTAGGCAAGACAACAATAAAACAATGAGAGAAACTAGTGGGCCTGATAGGTAGTGGAAGAGGAGTGCTTGGAGCTGCCATTGGGTGAAGAATGTCAAAATATAGGGAAGGGCTGCTGCTCTTGGGAGTCTCTAAGGCTGAAATTGCTAAACAAGATTACAAATCAGTCAGTGATGCCAATGGGAATAGAGGAAAGATGGGGGGGTGGCTGGAGGCAGGGGAACAGGGGAAAGGGGACATGAGGAAAATCCAGTGATGTGATGTCTCTCAGCTGGAGAGTATCTGCTGAGCAGCGCTGTGGCCAAGCAGCAGGGCTCTGGCAGGACAGCAAACTGATGGATGATGATCAGTGTCAGGCATTTCCTTGTAATAAGCATGCTCTCTTAAAAGGGCCAGCAATGGCATAACTTTGATTGTTCTGTGCTTCTGGTTTTTGATTTTTTTTCCTGAAAAAGATACCGACCTATGGAGGACATTGAACATTTATGGGTTGGTTCCCACACCCTGACTAGGGGATAGGACTGTGTTCCTATCCTCTTGGGGTCTGCAGTTAGCTACTGTTATAGAGCTCCTCATATTGTAGCACTTCCTTTTTGGATGTTCTTGTGTGAGAAAATATGTGTCTGTATTCCTTTTGGGCTTTTATGGAGCAGAATCTAAAACTATCTAATGTCTTTTCATTCCTATTTTGTTTGTTAATGAATCACTGCAAACTTCAATGTAATGACAAATTGAAAAATATTTTTCTGGGATTTGTATCTTTTGTAAAATTATACATTTATGGAAGAAGTTTTGGATATTTTATTCCCTTTAATTTTTTTTTTTTCAATTATCATGAGCTTAATTCTAGTTATTAGTGGTAATTCCACTGACCAGAAAACACAAGCAATGATTTATATGAAGTTACCACTGTGAACAATATATCACCATCAGGAGCTGGTGTAATAGGATAATTCAGTTGTGATGTTTTATAGTTTAAACAAAACCCATGATAGTGGGTAACACTAACAATAAAAGTGATGGATACTGTAAGGTAAGACTAAGAAACAGAACTGAATTACATTAGAAAGCACAGTCCATTGAATAGCATGTCCTCTGATTATATTGCTATTATACCATAAGCTGGATTTGAGCCCAGATAATTTGTGTGTTATCTTTGATACTTAATGATACCTAAATGTCAAGCTACAGCTCTTCTGTACTTTATTAGCCAACTGTGTACACTATTCTTTCTCCCAAGGAGTTTTTTTATCAGTTCTTTTATTTAATTAGATATTTTCATTTTAAAAGGGAAGGGAAAAACTTGGGAAAAGTTGTTTGTGATGGTCCTTTTAACTAATGTGGCAACAGGCCATTAGAGAACTGTATAGTTCCTAAGATAGTGAGTTTATATCCATTAGAAGCAGTTTGGAAAATTAGTAATTTACACACATTAACAAGTCTTTACATATCTGTAATTTGTGGAGAGATAGACCATCCATCAGAGATGTGAAATGATTTTCATTATGGCCTAATAATATTGACTACCATAGTTAAAGCCTTATCTCTACTGGAGAAAAGTAAAAACTTACCTTTGCATCTACGTTTTACATGCTTTTTTTTTTTTAATCAAAATAGTGAATCTCTGTAAAATCCTAGAGAGTGGGAACTGTAGTTTATTTACATTGATGTAGCTGCTGAGACCTGATAAAGGTAGTACCTGTGCTTTACTTCCAATAAGTTTTTAAATCAAGATAAATATCTTGATTCTGGACAGACACCTTTATTTTATGTAAAACTAACCCAAGTTAGTGTCAAGAGGTTTATAAAGTGTGGATTAAAGTTGAAATCTTGTTACCAGTCAAAATGATATTCAAGTGAAACATTCCAAGGGAAAGTTATGACTCATTCCAGGACAGATGATTTCAGCCTTTGTGTGGTGGCTGACTTCAGGTTATTTACAGTTTGCTCTGTAGAAAGGTTCCCAAAGGCTCCTGACACACAAGTCTGTATTTGTGTTAGGACTCAGCAATTATTAGTGACAGTGTGTTTACCTATGGCACTTCTGAAATCTCTTGCTCAGTCTCTGTTTGCAGCTGCTAACTCTCCAAGTCTCTTTGAAGAAGGCATGCATACTCAATTTTAGTTTTCCCAAAAAAGTATGGGTGTAGATGATAGAAATCTATATTGCAATGATTGATTGCCTACAAAGATCTAGGCATTCTGAATCTCCTGGGAGGTAGCTTAGGTGAAATAAATAATAAAGATATTTCTCCAGGAATCATCTAACTGAAGAAAGCTCAATTTCTATCATGATGGACAGTGTCTTATGTATATGCCAGTTTGGATCTCCCATAAGATTAATTAAAAAAGAAAACAAAAAGCAAACTGAGAAATATCACATTCAAAGAATTACACTGGAAGAGGATATGAGAGCCATGGGGCTTTGTGTCTAGGAAGAAATCCCTCCATTGTAAGAAAATGCCAAACAGAGTAAGATTTTGGTGAGGAATTCTATTATAAACGATAATGCAATAAAATATCACATTACAATCCTGAAAAACCCTGTAATTTCCTCCCCAGTCTTGCACACAAAACTGAAGGGGAATAGACTTGCAGCAAGCACTCAGTAACCCTGCAAATTAACTGTGTGCCAAGTTGGTGCTGTACAGTCCCTGTACACCCATTTCTGACTTCATGTTTGGCTTTGTGAGACTGCTGCTGTGTATAAAGCATATCTGAAATCTGCAATGCACTCTGCAGTTATGGATTTGTTAAAGGGAGCACACTCTCATTCCTGTCATTGTTACAGCCTGAAACACATCAGGAAGCACATCATGATTTCAACAAGATCTGCTATGAAATAAAAGGCAATCTTCATTTTTACTGGTGGCAAGAAGGGTCAATAGGAATGGTGTGCTATGCTGAAAGGTGCTGCTGGCTTACACCCAAGCTGCTGATTTGTGAGCATTCAGAATTTGGTGGGAAACCCTGCTTGAATTTTTCTTGTTCTGACATCTGAAGATTCAAGGCTTTGAATTGTAATGAAACTGTAGAAGGTGCACAGTCACCTTCCTTTCAAAGGCCAGGCTATTTCAAAGCTGAGTTGAGCTTGGAGAAGAAAGGCCAGACCTGTTATGTCACACTAGTCTGCAATCAGAGGGAGATGGAGAGGATGCCCAAGTCAGGACAAAGATCCATGACCAGGGTGGTGCCACACCACAGCTCTACACTCCTTTCTGGTTTCTTCTCTGGATGAGATCAATGGATTTGCTGCTACACTGAGCAGTCCTATGACCTAACACCAAGCTGCATGTCACTAATAGCAAATGCAAAGAGTTTACTCCTCCCTAACAGTTTCATTCAGACAAAAATCTAGTCATTTTCAAATTTAACAGATGCTGTTCATTGAGCCTGCAAACAAAATAGAGGAGTAAAAAGAACCACCACTAATCTAAATAATGTGAGAATGGTAGAAAGCATATAAAAAGTCTTCAAAGTTAATGGAATATCATTTGCAATTTGCATGTTATATAAGTGAACCAGAGTAAGTAATCTGGCTTAAGTAACTACAGCTCAGTGTCTGCTCTAGAGGTAGAAGAACTGCATGCAGTCATTCCTCATGTCCCCTGCCTTCTGATGCCAGCTAGGTGACAGACTGCACACTGGGATCCTCTCATACCTTTAAAGGTCATCTGCCCTCAGAACTGGTGATGATAAAGTCACACGAGTAAAACTGAGCGAGCGGGGAGGAGGTGGAGAGACATCAGCATGCACAGAGTGAATATGGATGCACAGCCCTTTTAGGTTGGAAGGATTTTCTGCAATGTCAAGTCATCATTGTATTCACTTTGCAACACTAATCAACACTAGCTAGACAGGAAATCAAACTGCTTAGTGCTCACGGGGTAAACATGTGGATTTGTATCAAACTGCAGCACTTACTTCCTGGCTGAGCCAGATTGTCCCCCTGGAGCTATTTTCAAAATGCATCAGCAAGAAGGAGGTTATGTAAAAAGGCCTTAAACCATATGTTACCAGGTTGTACCCACTTGCATCAAATACTTTAAGACTGACTGTAGATGGCTGTGCATGGTACACAACACTTGCAATAAATTAATTTTTGCCAAATAGGGCTGAATAACCTCTCACTAACTCCTAATGACAGAAGCTGATATATAATGTATGCTGGCTTTGTATTTTGCTGATTGAATTAGAAGGGAAAAGAGTGCCTGTATATAAAGCAAACATTTCACTGCTGTGGAAGAGCAAGAGTTTAGTGGATCCACCATAAGTATATTCAGTGGACTGCATATGGAAACGTGAAGAAACTAATTTCCAAGATTAAATATTTGCCTAAATTACAAAGTCAGTGCTCAGCAGGGCAAGCTAGGACAAGATTGTGAGATTGCTAGGGTCAGACTATCTGCTGTTTATTTCCTCCTGATGGCTAATGCTAAACATTAGCTAAGGAGTGCTGGTTATTGCTTTGTGTGTAATTGCTAATGATCAATTTCAAATGGGGCCAATAACTGGATATATTCTATTCATATTGATTGTAAATATTCTAATTAATCCAATCTGTGTTTACTTTTTAACCCTGATCTGTTTTCTGCCCCGTTATTTCTGCTCTGTGATATTGAAATTTCAGCAATGTTTTAGGCTATTTTTCTGAAGTTTTACAGGTGAGTTTTTAAAATGTGCTATTTGGGTTTGAGGATTTTTTTTACTACTTAAAGGAATTACTATATTTCATTGTGTGTTAGATAAAATAATCTCAAATTATGTGTATAGACCGGCAATTAATTCCCAAGATAGTGTCTTTTGTTTTGATGTGTTTGCCTAGTTGCAAGTAGGTGAAGACAGAGCATTTTTGGGGTGTTTTGTTTTTATTTTTCTCCCTCCATCTTTTTCATTTTATACTGCTATTTTCCAAGTAAGCCATATTTCTTTTCCAGATGTACATCAAAACTTGCAGGATATTGTAAGCCCAGAAATGTGTGGACTGCTTTGGTTTTATTTGAAGCAAATCTGTGCAATTTGATTTGAAGTTTGTGATTGCATTAGTGTATTGAAACAGAGTGAGTTTTTCAGCTTGTACATTATGCAGTAGTACTTAGAAGGTCAATAAATGTCTGATTAAGCACTCTGAGTAGAACACCTTTGGTCCTTCATTTCAGACAGATATGTGTTCTTTTCCTGATTAATTAAAAAGTAGCATCTTTCTTTGACCAATAAGCTAATTAGGTAATGACACCATTAAAGTGTGGACGCTGCATTATTCATCATAAAAATAATTGAATTAAATTAAATGGGAGAAAAGTGAAATCACAGATTGAATTAAAGGGAGAAAACAACTGGGCTGTTATTCTAGATCCTGATTTTGAGCATACCCTGCCTCCACAGATTGTCCCCTATGGGCTTCAGAATGGCTACTGATGAAGAGGAGCAAAACAGGCAATATGAAGCTGGGTATGTTGCATAAAATTAGAGAGAGAGCTGATACCCCTGAGAACCATTTGTGTGGATTGGACTTGAAACTACCTCCAGAAGCTGCTGAATGAAGAGATATTTCTGTGCCTCTAAAAAATGCCTCCCCTGTTGTTAAAAAGGAAAAAAAAAATACAATAGAAGATACACTACTGTTCAAAATGCTACAAGGAATTATAAGGGAAGTAAGTATAGACATGGAAAAATGAATGTGCTTGCAGTTAGGTTTGATTTTAGTTTTAGGTTGTCTGATTTATTCAAATAGACACTATTTGTATTATTTTTTTTCCATCAGGTTTTACAGGGAAATAATTAATTTTCAAAGGTGAACAGTGTTATCTTTTTCTCAGGAAATAGTAGCTGCTGAGCATTATGCAAGTAAAATATACTGTGCTGCTCAATGCCATTGACTGCATTGTAGTTCTGCTGTGGGAAGGGATTTGAACATAATTTAAATCCTCTCTGTAGAGTAGATTCCTCTCTGACATGAACTGACCTTTCAACATTTCAGCTTAACATTGAGATGATCTTGTGAGGAGTGCTGATTAGCAAAACTTTCTAATTGCCTATTCAGAATGTCAGGAGACATTCAAGTGCTCCTGGTGTGTAAGTTGTTCTTTAAGAGGGTTCCACAAATGTGGAACTAACTGTCAATCTTAGCTGAGAATGATCTGGGGTTTCTGAAGAACAGTTTGATGACATCTACATCCCCTAAAAAGGATGACCTGAATCCAGGTTGTTTTAGGAAGGGAAAGGGCAGCAGTGAGAGAAAACTTTGGATGCAATGGATAATTGCAATTAGAAAATTTGTCTTCATTATTAAAGGAAGGAGACATCACCTTAGAATTTTCTTCAAGTATGTATTTAGTTCAGCCAAATCCTAATTTGTAATTGCTACTAGTCTGTGGCTGTCTGACTGTCAGCACACATTAGTCCTGTCTATGATGCACATGATCTCTAGTGTGTCTTGCAACACCATCTTATATTTATTTAGACATCTATTTAGGCATCTGTTTCTATGATATATATTTTATGGTCAGTATTGCACCTTTTGTTTTGGAAATGGACCCTGTGCAGAGTAACTGCAGGCTAATGGGAGCCAAACCACTCACAATCTTGCTTTCTTGACTGACAATATCTTGGATAAATCAACATGGACTCAACATTTCTTCTTGCATAATAGGTAACTTTTCATACAACCATCTTCTTTAATGGAAACACATATGCTGGAAACTTATCTTACAGAATGACAGGAAAATTTTACTGCAGAAAAATTAATTCCTTCCTTCAATATTTCTTTTAATAGTTTCGAGCATCATATATCTTAGCAAGAAATGTTCCCAGCCACTGAGATTAACATGCAAAGCTGCTACTTAAGAGTATTCATTCTTCTTTTAAAAATGACACAGAGTGCTAAAAGGACCTTGTTCTTAATATTTAAACCCACTAATTTCATTGTGTCTGACACAAAGCAGAACATTTTTGCTATAATTACTGTATAAGTTATTTTTTTCCCACAAAGTTGTAATTTTCCTAAAATAAGCTGGACTGCTTCAATTATGTAAATCAAATATCTAGAGAATATGATGACTGCATTGGCAAAACACAATAGAACTTAATAGGAAGCCAGCAGAGAGAAAGAGAGAGAGAGGGGGAAGTGATAGGGAAGGCAAAAGCCCAAATGAGGATGCTTTTTTCAATTAGAACCACAGCAAATTCTCTGCCCTGCTGGTAAACTGGCTCCTGCAGCTTCTCACTCTGCCAGATCTGCTCTTCCCTTGGTGCCAGAGTGCGACCATTAAGACTGGCAGGAAGTTTAGGCTAAAATGAAAACTACTGTGCAGAGACCAAGAGTGACTGAGAAAAAAATATGGTTTACTTCTGTTGTTTTTTTTTTCTATTTGTTGTTATAGCAAATGCATAGGCAGTAGTGTCCCAAACAGCCAAGGAGATAATAATAAATGCCACATGAGACATCTCGAGCAGTATGAGAGGAAACAGCTGGAAGATGGAAAGAGGCTGTAGTAATGGCTAAACAATGTGTTTATTCTAACTGGCAAACTGCTTCAAATGGCACAAGGTGCCTGGGATCCTGAAAGTCTGAGCTGCCCTTCCACACACCCTAATGTGAACCCTCCTATAAACCCCACCCTTTCCCCCTCAGGCCCTTCTCTACATTCCACTGCTTTTGGGTGCATCTGCTTCCATTCTTTGCTGCAGATGCAATGATCAGATTGAAGGCAGCCATACAAAGGTGAAGTAACACCATTGAACTACATTATGAAGTTACTGCAGCTTTATCTTCTCAATCATAATCTTTGTGAGTTTTATATTCATGACCTTTTTTAACAGCTGACACATTCAGCAGAGACCTTCAATGATCTCTCTTCAGCAATTCACTTTTTTTCCCAAATACCTTAAGGTAAAGCAGTAAATTTTTAAAATACAAGATTAATTCTGACAGCTCTTTCTGACATGTTTCTTTTTCCATTTGCCAACATTCACTTTTAATGTTACAGAGAGATTAATTATTTTAAGAGTACACTTTCCTTAAGTATGATTCTGAAATTCTCCTGGGTTTTGCTCGTTCATTTCTTAGACCAGAATGTAGAAAATGCATTCTTGTGTTTGTATTCAACATTGTAGTTTTACATCTCAGACATCCAAGTGTTGGAAACCTGAGCAGATTCCAATAATTCTCTCTTTTATGTTGAAACTTTACCTTTTATCCTGAAATTATTTTGCTTTGTGTTTTCATGACAGAATTGTGATTTAGTACTCTGTATTTATTTACTTGGTGATTTCTATGTCCAAATAACTCCATGTCTAACAAAAGACCTTGTCAAAGCCTTAAGTGAAGTCCAAATAGATTCTCTAATTTGATTTGCCTTTCACCACTTTTTGCTGACATTTTCATCAAGGAAATTTAAAATTTTATATTTAGCTGACTTGTCAGATAACTAAATTGGTGTGGTTTATTTGCCTTCTGATCTGCACCCTCCACCCCTCAATACTTGCTTTCCAACAGACATACACAAGAGGTGTAAATATCTTGATTTTCCAGTCTAAATTCTGAAAGCTTTTGACAGTTTTGTAAAACTCAATATGTTTTTTTAAAAATTGTTCGTTTAGCATAAAATACTAAGGTTTGTAGCTAATGCTTTGTTCCTGCAGTGCCTCTCATCTCAGCCTCTGACTGTAATTTTACTCCTATTTAGATATAAATTCTTCAAAATGATTATGTCCCAAGATCTGATTAAAGAAAAATTCACCCTTGCCCATCACCAAAGTAGTTTTCCTCTTCTTTTTCTAGCAGTCCTGCTCTTGGACTAACTATCCCACTTACACTATTGCTTTTCCTTTCTTCACCTAATCCTAATTAAATCCATGATTATTTTTCATACCTATGCTTCTAAAATTACCTCTTGCAGAATGGTTGTGCTCTTTAGCAAGTCTCCCTCTGGCTGAAGTAGCTGAGAGAGCATTATTCTCAGCACAGGGAGATACAACAGGTAGTACATAGCATGATTAGATCAATGTCTGTTCCATGTAAGAACAAACATTTTGAGAGCAAAAAATTATAGGATGGCATTATTTGCCTTAGTCCTGCTTACAGGCCAGCTGTATTTCATTTGGTCTGTTTTGGGTGAAACTTAGAGGTGCATTGATTAGAAAATTTCCTTGCATATTCCCTTACTTCAGTGGCTGTGCTGAAATATGAGATTCTTGTTGTACTTGATTGCTTAATTGTTCAAAGAGCTTCACATTGTCTTGGGTTATAGCAGCACAGGGGAGAGCAAGCATCAGAACCAGACTGTAATCCTGTCAGGCCATCACCTTTCTTTCCTTGGCACCATAAGTCAGCCAGATGTGTTTTATGGAGTTTTAAAATGAAGGGGGAGTATAGATTGTGCCATGACACCAGGCAACTGAGAGAAAGAAAATGAGAAGGATAACAAATTACATATAACAGATAAAAACTTAAGTTTTTAAGTTTACACATACTGGTAGCCATGAAGCACTCTCACAAGGGCTGGAGAGATTAGCATGAGCATGTGTATTTGCATGTTTATTAATTTTATTTTTTTATATTGTCCAAAGGTTGAAAGTTAGGGGCAAATGTCACTTGCTATTCCACATGGTGCAAAAGGCTACATTATTTTATCAGAAAAGTTTAAAACCATAAAAGAACAGTTTCAGGGGAAGTTTTATTAACACAAGAAAAAGGAGGGAAAATAGTACCCAAAATGGCACTCAGCAGTGAGTGTTAAAGTTAATTTTGCAGGAATTGTCAGCAAAGTGTTGATTTATTGTCATTATATTTCAGTGCAGGAAAGAGGCTTGAATCTCTCAGATAGCTGAATTTTCAAAACAGAGGTGAAATATTAGATCCTGGTTATCCCAGCATATAAGAGGAAAAGCTCCAACCACTTAATTGTACCCATAATGATATCAAAACCAGCAGCTGCAATTCTGACAGGCACAACAGGGTGGGTTTTGGCTGCACTATTGTTGCAGAACAGCTACAGTGAAAGAGCATTATTACTTCTGCCCTGTCTAATGAAGCCCTGGATAGGATGTTTTTGAACTCATTTAAGCTCTAAAAAAAAAAAAACGGGGACTGAGCTAAACAGATCACAATTACTTCATTTACCAGACACAGTTTCTTCTGATTTGCTCTGGACATCTGTAAAGGGACCCTCAATTATTGCCACACAGATAACAAAGTTCTATGTATTGTAGCCCCATCTGAGTGCCAAATGACACATAATAAAAATGGATGAAAACTTGCAAGAAAACACTGTCTGCTGATTTATTTGCCTTGTCCCTGCCATGCATGGTTGTTAACCAGGCTTCAACTAATTAAATATGTAAGAAAACAAAATTTTAGAAGACCAATCTCCTCAAATCTAAGAAAGGTAAAAGACTATTTTCCAAAATAATATCCTGAAAGAACCTGAAGTGAGTCAATCAGCACAGAGAGACTATTACACATCCCTCTAGGTGTTAGTGCTGCTCTCAAGAAGTCCTGTAGATAAAATAAGAAAATAATATTTCAGCTCAGAGAGAACAAGGGAAAAGATAACTCAAATTTATTGAGCTGGATATAATGACAAAAGATGGGAGAAACTGCAGATTCATTTGCAATTTTTCTTGTTATCACATGGGAAATTATGAAAATCAAGAGTTTATAGGATTAGTGAACTCATAGTAGTAGTCCATTGTATGAGGAGACTGTCAAAATCCTTCAGTCATATCTGGTATAACTGGATGGAATTTTATGCACTGTTAAACAGGGTAGAAGCTCTTTAGAAAAATGTGAAAACAATTTATCATCATCAGTGACACATAAAAACAACTGTGGACAGCTTTAGCAGTCTGCTTATAAACCCTGAAGAGTGAGAGCTCAAAAACTTTGGCTTAGGGACAGACACTGGAAAATCTCTGGGCTCAGAAAAGGTGTGGGGTTTTTAAAATTTACTGCAGTATTTCCTGGCTATTTGCATTTTTCATTTTTGGATTTTCTGCTGTCTCTCTGGAGCCCAGGCATGAAATTTTGCTAGAAAACTCCCTGGACAGATTTGGCCCTCTCATTAATACCAACTTCTGGTTGTCCAGATCCACAGTGATGAAGCTGAGGAGGGGCCTTGAAGAAGAACAAGCTTGCAAGAGATAATTTTCTTTTTTTTTTTTTTTGTTTGGTTTTGGTGGGTTTTAAATTTTTTTCTTTCTTTTATTATTTATGCATAAAAGGTACTAGTTACTTCTTAGTCCATCTTCTTTCTCTTATCTGGAACCTATAGTGAAATCCTACTTAAAATGAGGGGAAAAAATCTAGCAAAGATAATTAATACATTTTGTTTGCTTTGGGTTCATATCACCACTGAATACTAAACAAAATTTGAATACTAAAGAAAATTATAGCTTCATGAGAGGTCCATTTTGTTTCCAAAAGCATCCTGTACAACAACCATCATATAATCCTGCTAAAGAGTCCTTCAGTGCAGGGTAAACAATGTTATGCAGTACATTTGGTACAAAATAATGACACTGAACTGTTGTGATTTCTGTCTGCTCAACAATCTTGAGGCTCTTTAAGGTCACAGAACAAACAACATTTTATTTTTTTCAGTAAAAAGTAGGTACTGGCACTACCCAAACCACACTGTACACTTCTGCATATGAAGAATCCACCCAGGTTTTACAGATGCTGCTCTCCCAGGGTGATTTTAAGTGTCCTAGTGGAGGTGTGCCTTTAGCTGGGAGGTGGCAGCCAGCTGGTGTCAGAGAGGATGTTCTGGGCTGGGATTCTGAGCCCTTCCTGATGGGACAGGATCTGCTCTCACAGTGAGTGTGGCTCTTTGGTAAGATGGTCACATATGAGGTACATATGTGTATGTTTTATTAACAGAACTGGTGGGACACACTTTAGCATCATGTGGGGGGAGCTTCTTTTGTGCTTAATTTGCCCCTGGACACTTTGTGTCTGAATCTGAAGACGGAGTTCCAATAAAAACAAAAAACTAAATTTATTTTCTTTCTCTTCTTTGTGAACAAGTGGTTAAAATTAAAATACTTCACAAAAGACCTTGCTCCCTTCTCTGCTCACAGACAGGATCATCTTCAGAGTCAAAAGTGCCTGTTTGGAGAAGCTTTACAGTAGCCTCCTTCCTTCTATTCCCTCCTCCACTAAGAGGATCTGGGAAAGCTGTGTCATTCTGAAGCCTCTCACTCCCTGCAGCCTGAGTCCCTCTGATGTTCCAGCCCTTGACTCACATGCACAGAAGATAATACAAAACAAAGTTGCTTTTCTAGGAAAGGCACGGCTCACTGCTCTCCTTAGGAGCAAACCTTATTCTTTCTCAGCAGATCCTTTGGCTCTGGCCCTTGAAGTTGTTTGAAATTCTGCAGCAGCTCAGGGGGGAGGCTGAATAGTGTGGTATTTGTTCACTCCTCGTTGCTAGTCTGACAAGTGAGCAGCAGTTCAGCAGAGTTCAAACATCTGGCAAACAGCTCGCTGCAGCTCCAAGCTGTCACACATTAATAAAGACCAATTGTTCCGTCAAGACCATGTCGAGAAGTTAAAAGAAAGAGAAGAGCCAAGGGGAAATGTGCTAATTAAAAGTATCTTTATAGAGCTGTATGAATAAAGGAAGATTAATTTAACTTTCTAAGGGTAAATCTCTGTTTCAGGATCAGACAGGAACTTTGTTTAGCCTAATTGAAGAGGAGCACAGTCTGCCACCCTGACTCCTGTTGAATAACACCTCATTCACCTGATAGTTCCATGGAGCCCCATCAGATTCTGAAATGCAATTCTGTCATGTTAAGGGAAGTTGGAAGGGCACATTTTCATACTGAATCTCCCTCTGATTTTAAAATATACTGATCTAAAACAGGACAGAAACACATCAATCTTCTTTGTTCATGTCTTCAGACCCATTCCTTCTTGTTATGCCAATACACAATACTTTATATATTGCAGAGAATATTAGTTTTAAAACATGCCTTACAGAGAGGTATGTGGGGAGAGTAATGAGACATTCTCGATTTGTGTCTCATAGAAAATTCATTCCCTTTCTATTTCAGGAAATCTAACATTTGCCCCACCACTTTCTAAATGTAATTTTCAAACCCTTGGCTTTTGTACTACATTAGAAAATTAATTTTTAAAGAAAAATCCATGGATTTTTTTAGAAATAGGCGCAATATTTTAGCTTTTAATTCCACGTCCCTGACCACTTCTGTTCCTAAGAGCTTGTAGTGGGTTGAACATGGCTGGATGCCAGGCACCCACCCAAGCCTCTCTGTCACTCCCATCTGCAGCTGGGCAGGGCTGAGAAATTATAGTGAAAAGTTCATAAGGACAGACAGAGACCACTCACCAAATGCTATCAAACCAAACTCAAATTAGACATAACAATTGAATTTATTGCTGACAAAATCAGAGCAGGATAGTGAGAAGTAAAACAAGACCTTGAAAAAGCCTTACCCCTGCCCCTCCCTCCTTTCCAGCTCTACCTTGTCCCCCAGCAGTGCAGGGAGACAGAAAATGGGGGTTTAAGCCAGTTCATCACAGATTGTTTCTGCTGCTTCCCTGGCTCCAGTGTTTGTCCCAGTGGAGACAGCTCTGCACAAACTTCTCTGATGTGAGTCCATCCCATAGGCAAGAGCTCTCCACAAACTTCTGTCAAGTGGGCCAGAATTCCATGGGTTCAGTCCTTCAAGAACAGACTTCTCCAGCTTGGCTCCCCTGTGGGATTGCCATGAGTTACAATTCATCCTGGCTCAAGGGCTATTGAACTCAGTCTCACTAAATATCATAGTTCTTTGCAGTGTCCATCACCACAAGTGGGGGCAAAATACCTTCCAACACACGACTCACAATGTTACTGCTGTTCAGACAGTGCTGATGTTCTTCAGAGTATCTAAAGGAAGGTATATGAACCAAACTCTTGAGTGTAATGTAAAAGAACACTGTGGGTAAAAGTTACTCAGTAAGAGCAGTCTTCTGAAATCTTGAAAGCCAAGTCCTTTCTCTAACAATGATAATATTGTTGATGATGTAAAGTTTTCTTACTGTATCCATAAGGCAAATTTATTCAAGTATCCTTAAAATTCTTTATTATGCTGTGTATATAGCAATACTTAATCCATAGCTTTTTGAGTGTCAGGAAATATATTTAGCAAAGTAGCAATGCAAGTTAATATTTAAGATGTAAGATAACTATAATAAAAAGCTGGGAAAAGAAAGCATGTGAAAAAATGAAATTTACTATCTGGTATAAATAAGTGAGCTGACAGAGCATATTCTAAAAAGTCAGTACTATGGAGGCAGCTTCATCTTTTTATTATGGAATTACTCATGTTGCCATTCTTAGGACTTAATTTTGCCATATGCTTTAAGGTTCTATTATCCATCATGAATTATTTTAATGTAGGAGTTCACACTATAAATCTAGGAAAGCAAAAAGCTAAAAAATATGACCTGTTCCATATTGCATACTTGGTTCTAACTTGAAATATATAAGTGAAACATGGGAAGCTGTTAGTAACCAGTAATAAATTTAAAGGATGAGGGTAGTTTTAAAGAATTTTGGCTTGGCAGACTGTGTGCTTTTACTGTAACAAAGCTAAAAGGAAAATTCATGCCCTGGAACCCCAAGGGATCCAAAGTATTTCAAAAGCAGGGTTTAAAAACAAATTAATTTGCAGTTTGGGAGAGGGTGACCGTTTTCTTAAAGAATTCCATTATGTAACTCTTTCTTTGATACATCACTGTATAAAAAAATGTAAATCTATAGGTTCAAGATTGCACAGGGAAGGCCTATTAGCAATTTAATTCAGGTACTCAAATCTTCATCTGATAAATTGATACAGCTCTGGTGATTTCCATCTGTGACATTTAAAGAGTAATAAAAGAATGGAGAATTAAAAGGTTAAAACCTTTACTGCTCTTGGAATGTAAGTTACTTTCCCTCTAATTGTTAGTGTTTTCCTCTGGCAGTATAGACATATTTACAATAACTACACTAAAATACTTGGCTGATCTGTCTCACCTGAGGGAAGAAGACAACAGTTTTTTTGATGTTTCTAAATCAAAGGTATCTAGGAGTATATCAGGTGAAAAAGAAAGTAGAAAATGAAGCAGAGATAAGGGACTGAAAACAATTTCAGACCTACACACCAATATTATGCTTGGATTTACTAAGACTAACCCTGATGATAAAAAGATAAACCAGGAGCAGACTTGGGAAAACAAATCCAGTATGAAATCTGACATGATTATATTTTAGGAAGTATGGCTGCATATATATAACTCTTCCCTTGCCCACCACACAAACAGGTATCCCATAAAATTTGGAATGCTTCCTATAAAAATCAATAACACTGTTCAAGAAGCACAAGCTTATTGCTTATCATTTCATCACAAAATAATTGGTTTATACTTTTATTATTGTCTCAGATGTTCCTGGTCCTCAATTTTACTTCCTTTTCTTTCCTTGGGCTCCCAAAAATTGCTGGTTTTGTTATGTGCAGCTGAGCCCCATATTTTTGCACATGTGGCCTCTCCAAGACTTCAGCAGTGGCTGGGAGTTCAGAGTCTGCTGCCAGTGGGACAGACCCACAGCAAAGCTTCTCCCACCCTCCATCTCCATCTGCTGGGTCTCACTCTCCCCTCCAGGTAGGTTTCTGTCCCTCCAGGAGTGCCAGATCATAAATCAGGTGGTAACAGAGGTAAAAGGAGAACAGTAATTAACGCCTGTTGACTTTGTGGAAGTGATTCCTGGCTGTACTCATAACTAGATTTTGTACCCACCATTTTGGTGAACACTTGTAGGATGCTTCTCTTAAATCTAACCACATGAATCTTTCTTCTTGAGAAGATGAAGGAGCACCCAGATCTTGAAAGGATGAGAAGTCAGTGTTTGCATCACTCCCATGGGAAGAAGTGAAAATTCTAAATGGTTTTTGCTCTTACTCCAGCTGGATGGGTCAGTGACCACTGATGTGCTCTATCACAAGGTACAAGGGATTTTAAGCACCTAATGGTTACTTAGTGCAATAAAATAGCACAAGATGAAAGTGTTCTCTTACAGAGTAAAAAAAATACGTATTTTAAACTAATTGACCAACACCACAAATATAAACCATTAGGGGGACCTCCTGTGATACAGAAACAGTTATAAACAGATATGCTGCAGCTTTTTTAATATTACTTTCAATAACCAGAGCAGTATATCTTACATTCTTAATCAATTTTCCATTTTACAGCCTGATTTTCAGAAGCAGAGCTGGAGTTCTGCATCACTCCTGTGTGTAGCCATCACTCCTGTGCTGTTGAACCATCTCTTGGATTTTCTTCACTGTAACAAAAGTCATAACTACTAGATGTGCCATACTTGCTACTGATTGATATGGAGCTGTTAAGCATGTTTTTACATAGAAGAAAATCTTGATATTGGACTAAGATGCAAGTAAGCAGAGAAAAGCTCCCCTTTCCTGAGCAGCACGTGCTGTTTGGAGGAGCTCAGAGCCAAGTGCTCTGCATTTGCTTTGGCTCCTCAGCTCACAGTTGTTCTGTGTGCTCAGCCCAGCAAAGGCTCCCAGTGATGCTGCAGGGCCAGGAAAGAGCAAAGCTGAAGGATAAATTCCATGTATGCTGGGAAAAGGGAACTCAGACCAAAGAGACTTTGGCTTCATGCAAGGCTGCAGCCCAAGCAGAGTCTAGCCAGAAGTGGGGGGAAGATCTGTCTGGCAGACACACAGAGTGCTGCTTCCCAATGCTGCCTGCTTTCCTCCTGGCTGAGCCAAACCATGTACTTGCCTTCACCAGGTTGTGTAAGTCACCTTCCCACTGGGTTTGTGAGGTATAAAAAGTGTTACCAGCACTACTTACATGGTTAAATTATGATTAAGATACTTGTGTTTTGGTGTTGGGTTACATTTCCTCAGTACTTTCTTCTGGATGTTCTGGGCTAATTATTCACTATATTAGCTCAATTCTCCAAAAATGGAAATTTACCAAAATCACAAATTTCAGCATGGTGTCCCTCTTTATGGGCATGAATTATCACATCTCACCTGTTCTTTCTGTTCAGATCTGTCATTTAAACTATCAATGAGCTGCTAAAATCATTGTCCCCTTAACTTTATCAACACTCAAGTTTTATTGGGCATTCCTACTTCAATCCACTAATAGAGAAAGGCATCAAATTTGACACATATGTTTTTGGAGCACTTGGACATTTGACCAAAACAGAAGAAACAATTCCAATTGCTGAAAGACATGAGATTATCAGTAGCCACAGGAGCTCAAGAAGGACTAACTCAATTTTTCTATCTGCAAGGGTATGATGCTGCTTTTCACCATCAATAACTAACTTTGATAAGAAAACAAAAAAAATACAACCCACAATTAGACATTATGAAAAAGCCTTCTCAGGTGATTCTAAGGTGAAGTATGGTAAGATCAGGGTTCTCTGAGAGTTTTACCCAGCTGCAAAGGGCAAAGCACCATCAGTGCCCACCTGGCCCACAGTGGCTGCCCAGTTCCAGCTGCACAGCACTGGGGGAGGTATTCCTCCCATGGTATCCTTCCCAGGAACTGGCATGCTCTGGGGAAACCAGCTGGGAGCTCCTTAGGAGGCAGCAAGAAGAGAAGGCTGTCTGTTTAACAAAACAGGGCTGGTTTGCATAATCCACCAGGAATGGAGAGAATCTGTGTGGTGGATTGCTAAAACCATCACCAAGTGCCTAAAGAGAGTAATCCATGGAACCTCGGTGCTCTGAGCATTCCATTTCCCTGACTTTCTCCAAGTACAATGTCCACACCATGGAATAAACAAGCTCTACATGGGGACATCCAGCAGCTCCTGCCACTGTGGGGGCACTGGATAGGGAGGGAACACTCTTGCACAATGAGAGGCTACTTGACAACACCTGCAGAGCCATGGTTTCTGTGGGGAAAGGAGGGCTGGAGGCTGGGAAAAGGCCTTGTGTTTTCTCTGGAAGCTAAGTGGAATCACTTTGGTAACTCCTCTCCTTTTCAGACTTTGTCTAAGGTTGCCTACAACAGTGGGAATGGCAATTAGGCACCAGAGCTGTCCCTTCCATCCTGCATTCCTGGGAGCTTCTCCTCTCAAATCTTTGAGATCTTTGGGCTTATTCAGGATGATCCTGGGGCTTTGGGAATGTTTTCAAAGGCTTCAGCAACAGCCAGACTAGTGAGCTCTGCACTGGAAACTCAACCAGCTCTCCAGAGCAGGATGTGCTCCTCCTGCAGTCCCTCCTGGCTGTGACCTGAGGGATGATTTCATGGGATAGTGTTTGCCCTCTACGCCTGTTCTACATGTACAGAGCTGATTGTGCAGTGTATCAGGCAATAAAAACTCCTCATTGTTGCCTGCACATATTTGGACAACTAGATTTTAGGGTTTATTTGTGAAAATCCTTTTGTTCTCATATCCAAAGAGGACCATACTTAGATAGCTTATGATAATCAAAGTCCTAGACTTCACTGAAAGGAAAAGGAGTAAATAAGATCCTCAAAACATATTGATAGTTACTGTTTTTGTTGCAAATCCATTTCTTCACCTCTTTTGAAATCATCTAACCCCTGCCAGGAGTAGTGAAAGGAGTGACCTGAAAGTCTGAGCTGCTGGTGCACTGCCAATGGATAATTTTTTTTTGTGTTGCTGTGCTGGTATGGGCTCAGCAGGTACATAAATTACAACGTTACAGCCCATTTCAGCCTCCAAGCTGGAGTGAAGTGTGCTCATTTTCACTCTTTGCACTCATTGCTTGTTCTTAGAGAGTCAGAGCTCCTGTTGCTGTGCAATCCTGAATTTCTTTTATGAGCTTAGCTAGAACACTGCTGGATATCTTTTTTCATTGTAGGGTTTTTAATCTTGGCTTGCAAACCCAGAATTTTTTTTCTGGCTGCAGAGATTATTACCTCACTCAGATACACTGTAGAATCTCACACAGGTTTTTACAATATACTTTTTCAAACCCCTCCACCCCCTTTTTTTTCTTAAATAACACACTTGGTGTCTCCTTTTAATTCTGCACATTGGCTAGTGGTTGATTAATCTTTTTGACTATGTAGTGGCCAGTCTGTCTTTTATTTCTTCTTACATTTGTTCATTCTACTGCCAAAGAACCATGACAACCAGATGTAAATATTAGATTTAGATCCTGAAAACAGACTCTGCTGTCAAGTGCAAAGTGTACAGAGCAAGTCCAACAACAATTATAAATTAGCCACCAAATGAGCAGCTTGCTTTTCTACACTGAATCATGATTTTGATTTGGAAATATTTTTTTGTTTATTGGAACATCTAGTAAGGTGGTTTTGGAAGACTTCAATGCAAGACAATCTTGTTTTCAACCTTTGAAAAAGAAATTAGGATAAAAACATCACTCAGCACCCTGAATGGAGCAGAAAATCCAAGATATAAATTTTGTTATGAACTCCTACACTGATAGTTGATCTAAAGAAAATCTTGGGTTTAAACTGGTTCACATTTGATAAGTGGAGATAATTTTGAGTGAATCTTGATTAACTCTTCTTCATCTATATTTTGAATCTGTCTGAATTTTTTTTTTGGTTTTAAGAAAATGTCTGGTGGATGCCAGCCTGTTAAGTAGCTTCTATCACTATAAAAAGTGAATACCTTGGGGACATGAATACATTTTTTCTTTGGCTTCATTTTCTACACTCTCTTTATATATGGAAAAAGGAAATGCAGAAAGATTAAAAATATTTCTCAAGGCCACATAGGAATTTTACCACAAGATAAAAAATTGCTCTAATTTTGTACATCCCAGATCAGTATTTTTCATGCATGTCCAATCTTTCTCTTCTCATCTGGTGAGATATTTTGAAATGATTTTTTAAAAAACATGATGAAATTTTAAATTGCAGTTGTGCCACCACCTTCAAAGATTTTGTTCTTATTATCATTGGGATGTGCTTGTTCTGAAGCCCAAAACAGCTTGTCATTTTATTGCAGCCTGGTCAGTAATACCTCATCAAGCAAAAGTAAAGTGTATCTTCCTGCTGTAGATACATGTCAATCCTTGATTGTTGTGACTGGGATTTTTAAAATAGAAGCTATATTTTGCTTCTTAGAAGTTTTTTGAACACAATCTCCAGAAGATATTATTATTGTACACTTATTTACTAATATATTTGTAAGATATTTGAATAAGCTTTTCATTGACTTTTAAAGCTGATAGATAAACTTTACTGCTAATAAGCTTTTTTTCTGGTTCATGTGCTCTTCAGTTAGGTGTGAAGTTTCAGAAATGTTTGGCTTCATAATAAATGCAAATAAAATATTTAATTTCCCTATTTTTATAAATAAGGCAGGCTGTCTTGTCAATCTTTACTTACTAGTTTAAAAATTATCTGTTCCATTTGTTTTAATTGGGACAAGATGCAGGGACAATGGAGAAATACTCAAAAAGAAACTTTCAGATTTGTCATGGAAAAAGTTGGCAAGCATTGCACAAGAATGTACAGGGAAAGATAAAGAGGTGACAAAAAAGACCTAAAGAAAGTTTAGCTGCTGTGGATTGTGCATTGCTTATAGCTTTACTCCAGTGGAACAGTTCTTGGTGGGAGTTTCTAAATGGGTCTAAGTCAGATTCCAATTGGCTCCACTTACTTAAATTCTGAGGATATTCAGTATCCTCTGGCAAATGCCAATTAATCTAGTACAATTATTTCCAGAGTACCAAGGCTGAAACTCCTCTTCCTTGAATATCATTATCACTTAATAAATTGCATAATTTCCTTTTGAACAATATTAAATAAATGCCCCTCAAATTTGAAGGACTGTTCACATTATGCATAATGCCATATTGAAATACTAATTGATGGCTTTGTGCAATGTCTCAATGAAATAATTGTTTAGTGTTACACTTGCACTGAAAAAGTGCTTATTTGTTACATTTTTCCTTTGAAAAATACTTTTTCTTTCACTGTAATGTTTTCAGAATGATTTCTGGTTTGGAGCAATTGGAGCATGGTCTATGATATCACTTAATTGCTGAAACATGAGCTGTATATCCACTGTTTCTAATTTTTGAGATGTCTGCAGGCAGCTACCTTCCACTTTAAATATTTCATGCCTGTATTTTCTGTTCTAGGATTTGCCACACTCTATTCTATAACTGGATCAAACCAATGCAGTATCATCTCTCTTAGAAAGCAATATTTCCTGCTTTGAAAGAAGACAGAACAATGCCAGGAATCATAAGAAAAACTTGCCTCTAAAGTATTTTTTTATTATCATAAAGAATTGCAAGAGAAACATTTCTGGTAGCAAGAAGTCATCCTTAAATTTAATTAGTGCTAATAGGCACAGAAAAATATGCAAAATCTAGATTGTTTTGGGCTCCTGTGGAGATTTGGTTGCTGAACAGTTTGTGTCTGGTGGAATTCCTTCTGATACCCCAAGGTGAGGAGTCAGGTTTGTCAGATGTGATTTTGCCTTGGTGAATCTCAGCCCTTGCTGTGTGAACCTGCAGGAATTTAAAGCTCTGAAGCCACAGGGAGGGAGGTGAGCTCTGAGCACCTGCCCTGGGATATCACTGTGACACCTCAGTGCCATGCAGGGCAGGCACACTGCCAGTCAGCATTTGGGAAATGCTTTTAGGTGCCATAGCACCTGTGAGCTGAGTTTAATCATGGTTAGGAGGAACAGCATGAAAATAGCCTGGAATGGGAGCCCGAGAATGGATCTGCCTGTCAGACAAAGGTGAGGTACCTGACAGGAGTCTCAGACCCATGTGCAGGCTCTCAGGACTGTGGGGTCACTAAGACTGTGCTATAATTTATTTTTTGTATTAAGGAAGCAGCATGTTCAAATCACTATAAATATGATTTTATTTAATAATATAGTCTTTAATATTGATATGAAATGAAGTGCTTAGTAGATTCATTTTGCCTAAAACCCAAAATTCCTTCCTTTTTGAGAGTTTAAAAAGAGATGTATGGAATTATGTCCTCAGTGAGCTGCTTATAATGAAGATTATAAAATCCCTAAAGATTTTGCATGAGGTTCAACAATTGTTTGTCAAGTGTATTTAGTGTATTTTCCAAAAATGCATTTCTGCTTTTCCTAAAAGAAATAATAAGAAAAAACCAATCTCTGTAACCCAGATTTAGCAGAAGTCTTTCCCATGAATGGTAAGGTGGCAGTTTGGCTTTGCATGGTATTTCAATCAGAAATCTGATTTTTATATTTCTTTCTCTTTACCTATTTCCATTGCACTCCACAAACACCTTTCCAGCAGAGGTGTATCTGGAGCAACTGGGAAATGATCTGCCAATACTTTTCCAGTTTACATACACATATTGACAGAACAAACTAAAACACAATGGCCAGTCATTTGCAAAAATTTCCTTGCAGATGCATTTAGTGACACACAGGACACAGAGAGGTAGAGAATTCCATCTAATCCATCAGAGGTTCAATTCTGAAGTAAATAATGAGTATATTATTATTCCAGTGATTTGCATAAAACTCTGCTTTGTTTTTCTGTAGACAAATACATTTTGATTAGTTTGGTGAGTTCAATATTAAGTAAAAAGTAAAAGCATCAAGGAATAAATGAGGACAATAAGGAAAATACAGATTTGTGAGAGAGTCCTTTATTTCACAGATCTTACATTTTAGTCAAGTTGCTCCCTTATCTGTATTGCAGTATGAAAGCAACCATCATTATTTCACATGCCAATAATGAAGAATGGTTTTTTCATTGTCCTTAGGGTCTGGAAGGATGTTCTTAAGCTTTAGAAAAAGGAAGATCTGAAAAATGTGTTCCCAAGGAAAGCTATTAGAAATACATTTCCTAGTAAGAATCAGTATTTTAGACACATTATCTGAATATCACAGGTAAAAAGGCCAAAAAGAAAATAACTGAAGACATTTTATTTTATTTTATTTTATTTTATTTTATTTTATTTTATTTTATTTTATTTTATTTTAAATACAGATTTGGAACATATTATGCTAGTGTGCTAAAAACAAGATGAATCTTTCCATAGGATGTCAAGGAGCTTGGAAATAAGATTTGTAGAAAACACATTTTTTAGATGTTTTTATGAAGAAAACTTCCCACAAACTAAACCAAAAGAAAGAAAACCAGCCTCATTTTCCAGACACAGAGTTTAGCTTAAGGATGTTTTTAATCCCCTACAAAACAAGAGAGACAACATAGCTATTCTTTTATGCATGCTCCTGAAATTTAGGCACATTTAGACCAGAAATCACTTACATGAACTTAAACCTCAGCATGAGATGTTGTGTCAGTGTTCTTGTGCATGAAGAGTAGGATCAGCCTCCCATTCTGTTTCTTGACAGGCTGCTGCTGACACAGTGCCACAAAGACTCCACTGCTTCAGAAGCATAAATCTGAAATGGGTCTGCCCCATTATAAATCCTTCTGAGTTTTCCAGATCTAACAGAATGAACCCATTCTTATTCTTCATTAAAGCTGTTAATTCAGGAATTACACTACTCCCACTGCCAATTCACCTTGACAGACATGTACACCTAAAATAAAATTTAATTAGCTTTTAATGTCTTCATTGTGAAAGCACTTTTTTTTTTCCTTTTTAATGTTACTGAAATTTTCTACTTGTATTATCAACCAACAGCTGGTGTTCTGTGTTTGAAGCTGTAGTGTTATTTTTTAAATACTATTATTAATCTTTTTATTATTATTTCAAAGCTTTTCTTTGCCTGTCATTTCTTTACCCATAAATTAAGCTTGACAAAGTTTTTGTCTGATGAAAATTTAAATAAGGACTTCAGATAGGAAAACAAATTGATGTGGCAAATGGCAGATTTGTGCAGACACCATGAAAATATACTTTGAAGCCAATTACTTCAGCTTTCTTGCATGCAGGTGCTTAGCCCTGGGAAACACTGAAGGGTGAGGGAGCCTCAAAGCCAGGGCAGAGTTGGATGTGAGAGTATAAGGTAGCTCCAGCATGAATGTGCTTAAAATAAAGAAGTAAACTCTTTAAGAAGAGGAAGCAAGATATCTACAGCTTGAAAAGTTGCTGGGTGGGAGACTCTGTGACAGTGTTTGTTGTCTTCAGGGGAAAGGACAAACCACAAATCTCTCTGAAAAAAAAATCTTCAAAGATTCTCAGAGTATTGGTACTCTCATCTTTTGGGATCAAGAGCTTCAGGGTGGGAAAGAATCAGGAACATTTACCTTTGTCCCAAAGGATTTGGTGTTGTGGCTCTGTAAATGAGTTAGGGCCCAGCTCAGCTCCCTTCAGAGGCATTGGGGAAACTCTCTTTGCTTTTGTAGTTAATCAAGCTCTGAGTGCTCAGAGAAGTGGAACAGAACAGACCTGAACAGATCATTCTTTTCTATAATGTGGCATTTTGGTATCAAGTGGAATCAAAGACCTGCACAGCAAAGATCAGAAACAGATTGCATTTTAGGACAAGGAGATAAAATGAGAAAGATGGCCAAAATAACAATAATCCCAAGTACTTTTCAGCCTGAAAAAAGGCTGTGACATGTGGCACTCTCTTGAGGTATATGTATTCCTAATGGCTTGTAAAATTCCTTTAGAAATTACTATATCCAGCCTTACAAACTCCATCATCTAAAGAGGATTTTGAGATTACAGTTTTAAGACAACTCGAAGAATGGGTTAAGTCTCAGACAGTTCCTGTTTTCATTACTATCCTTGTCTCAAGTCAAGATTAAAATTGTGCCATTTGCTATTTCCATTAAGCCCTTAATCTGAAAAGTGAGTGTCAATTTAGTCATGTCAGGTTAATATCTCAGGAAGTGGCTGTGCTACTGACCTCTCACTTGTCATAGCTCTTATAAATTTAAATGTTTCTCCACTTTCTGCTTCTGCTGATGTGCCTAGTTAGGTATTTTAGAAATGTGGTGCCTCTACCAATCTTTGGCATTGTGATTCTTCATATGGTTTATAAATATTATTTATTCCTCTTTGCTTTTCCACCATTTATGGCCATTCTTATGAACATGAGGAATTAAATAGGTGTAAGTACATCTCTATAATTTCTTCTCTCCAAGAGGAGAGAAGAAATAAACATGAAGTTATGAAAAAGACCACAAGTGTGCTATTAACTTCCTCAGATGCTGTGAGTGATACCTGGTGGGCAAAACCCATATGGGCACAAGCAAGTTCTTTAAACACTGGGCTGGTTTTTGATAAACTAAGTGGAACCAAGAGAAGAACCAGTAACAATGTGCTGGTGTTTTAATCTGCTTTTAAGTGTGACTACTGCAATGTCAAAATTCTGGTAATCCTCAGCTATCCTCAGTCTGGAGCAATGTGCAAGTCACACTCCCTGGAGGCAATCGCTGTTACTAATTTATTCCAGAATTACATTGGTAGTAGTAATTATTCTCTTCATGGATATTAATCTCTTGTCCTATTGCAGAAATTCTACCTTGTACATTGCTGTGACATGCTCATTCTGAACCAAATCTTCTGTACCACATTCTTCTTCATGCTTATATTCTGCATATTTCACTTAGACAGAGGTTAATTTTTATCTCCTGCCCAAAACCACAAGTTTGCTGAATTACAGAAACAAAAAAATGTATGAAAAGGTCAGTGGTTCTTCTGAGAAAAGTTGTTTTCTGTTGTAGTACTGGGGTCTGGTAAATAATATCTGTTATAGCAATTGCCTTTGAGAAGAGTGAGTGAACCACTGCCAGTTGATCATATCAGCTTCATACTCATGCAGTCTTGTGTTTTTCCACTTTTTTAGTACTGCATAGAAACAGGAATTTTAAAATATGTCATAGATTATTGTATTTTCAGATGAACAGCATAGGAACATTTATGGAGGTTCTGTAAGAGTTTGCCAGCAATTTTTGTCTTTCATAATACCTTGTAAGCTACTAGGAAATGCTTAAGTCACTTAGATCCCTGAAAAACTCTGGTGTTGACTTGAAGTGGTTTTTCCCAGCTCGACACAGTGTACTGATCCATGATTCCCACAACAGGTTCAGCAAAAGGCTGTCATCTGCACTGACATAAACCTTGAAAATGTACAGCTGCCCCAGCAAGAAAGTAATTTTAACAGATGGGCAGAAAAGGCAGAAGGTTGAAAAGGTTTTTGGTGCTCATGTGAGAGTGAGTGAGGAGCCAAAGAAGTGGCAGCACTGCAAGATCGAGTGGGAACTGAACTCACAGAGAGTGGTGAAAGAGCTGAGGCATAAAATGAATACAGGCAAGAATACTGGGAGATGTGCCAGCTGAAACTGGTTGCTGTATCCACTATCACGGCTGGCTTCAGAGCTAGTGAGGCACAGATATTGAATAAATTAAGAGAAGTTGAAATCAACAGATCACCCATGCCATGTGCAACCTTGAGGCTTTAAAAGGAGGGTGGGATAGTACACAGCTCAGGTAGGGTGGTCTTCACTCAGTGCTGCAAGATCTGACTTCTGCAATAATAGAGAAAACAGCTATAGACCAAATACCATAAAATCTTAATTATGACCTTGTAATTACAGGCAGTCCCTGTAAAGTCAAAGCTGACATTTATTTTCCTTTAGCAGAAGACCTCATTTATGTATTTAGCTCATCTATATATTTATATATTTATTTCTACTGACATGAAACATGCCTTTCTATATTCAGGCACATTTTAATGTTTAAATGAGTCCTTCAGTAGCAAAGCATCAGAGGCTCTTGTAGGGGGCTTTGTTACACATCCATGTGATAAACATTGAGTCAGCCTTGTCATTATTGGTTTATGGAAGGAGAAACTGAACAGAAAAGTAGGGAAATGATTCTTGTTCTCTTGTGTTTCCTTCCTTTTCTGTTTTACTTTTTCATTTGTGGTGAGGGAGAGGAATCAAGAAAACAGTCTCCTAAGTCTACCTGCCATCTTCTTGGAAGGAAAGATAAAATCCTTAGGAATGATTCTTGTCATCTCTGGCACTTATCACATATGTTTATTCCAAGGAAAGCTTCCTGGGCTCCACAGTGGCTTAAGCAGAAACAAGCAGGTTCTTAAGTCTCTCTTGTGCAGTTGGCCATGGTGGACTGGCACATCCATCTCCTCCCTCTTTTTCTATTTTAGCTGCCTGAATGCACTAATAAACAAAACCATCCTTCATTCAAATCTCTGAAATATAACAAGAGGACTGCTAAGAGGGTTGTATTTTAAGACATCGTGAGAGATCACTTCCCTTGTTGATTTTAACTGATGAAAGAGGAGGACAGATGAAAATGTAGCCATAGAACTAGCAAATGATGACTGAAATATAAGGACAGTGGGAATTATGTGGGTTTTGTGTAATGCAAAAGAAGGCAATGGAAAGCACCACCATAGCCAGCAGAGAATTACTTATCACTCTGAGTGGCCTCAGATGGGTGTTAATTCTGTAGTTTTATTTTTTAACTCTTTACACTCATGGGATCACTCCTGTGAATATGAGCTGCAAAATCAGATCTGTAATGATTTCTGCTTCAGGTGGAAGCTCATAGATGTGACTGAGAGAAGATCTTTTTCCTTTGTTTCATGTTGTTATATAAAAATGAGCAGACATTTTTCACATATGAAAGCAGGGTATAGGTCATCACTGAACATCTTTGATAAAATAGCTGCTGTTTATTTAACTTCAATCACACAGCTCCTTTTAGGACAAACATCTATGATAAAGTACAAGGCCAGTTTGGAGACAAAATCTTCTATAAAAGCACCAGATATAGCATGCTAAAATTTGAACAAAGCGTTTGCCACTTGAAATGTTTAAATTTTATTGCAGAAAATTTAAACTCTCCTATTTTAAAAACCTTTTAGTGAAATGCGAGTTTGCATTTTTCATCAGAAAACACTTATTTCCAGTCCATATAGAAATTTCCACAGGAGATGTGTTTTCAGAAGAATGTTCTCTACCTAAAATATTTTTGTCAACATATTTTCACAGCTCTAGTAATGGAAAACCTATGAGTGCTAACCTGAAGCGTTTCTGACTATTTTCCTTAACTCTGTAAATTTGGAGAAGAAAAACTCAAATAAAGGCAGATATATATGTGTGTTTATAGGTATAGTTATTTACAGCTGGTTCTTTCTCTGATTATACTGACTTGTCCTTGGTGAATCATCCTCACTGTTCTCTGTGGGGAATAAGATAAAAATGCAGGATTGGCACAAGAGGAGCTTAGTCTATTGTCTATTCTTATCTCCTGTCATTTTTCCTAGGCATATTCATTTTTTTGCTAGATATATAAACCAAAAGAGGACAGGAGAGATCCATGTGTATATAAAGCTTGGACATTGATTTTCTAAAGACCTGTTGACATTAAAATACATCTGTGGTAACCAGTAATAGTAGGACAAACCCTGCTCTAAAAAATTTTAACATCTTGGTCAAAGATGTAATTTTAAAAAAGTTGCTGACATCATATGCAATATTTACATGAGGTGAAGATTTTTGGATTAGCTTAAGCAAGTGCTTTTAATGTATTTTTCACTGTTATTTTCCAACAATTTCATTAGAAATTTGCTATCTGTGCAGTGCATATATCTAGGACTATTAATTTAGTAAAATTTTAGGCCATTTTCTTCCTACTCAAAAGAGAATAATGAGTAAGGTAAAAAAAAAATTATTTTAACAGAGGGCAAAACTTGCCCATGCCTTGCATTTTCAAAATCTGTCTAAGCTATTCAACTTACTGTCCTGGCAGCTCAGCCTGTTTTTTTCACTTTCTTCCATGGGATAAACAAACAACCAACCAAACAAAAATCCTTTAAGATTATTGTTTTTCTTGACTCGTTATTAAGTGGAATTATTCTTGAAGCTTCATTGTCTTTATTCCCTGTCCTTTCATCTCGTACTTGAGAAGCAGTTTTGAAAAGAACAGACTGATCCTGGGTGGGCTGTATCAGTCCAACACCATCTCCTAATGCTTTAGCCTTCAAATGCCTCCCCTAGAATGGTATCAGTGCTGAATGTCCCTGCACAGCAGCATTTAGCAATGAAAATCCATCACATAGAATTTCTATGGACAGAATGTGATTTCATCCAGAAAGAATTATGCTAGCCTCTAATCTGATTTGCTCCTTGGATTTAAAGAAATTTCACATGTAGAGAGTAACTCTATCCATTTATAATACTGCCAAAGAAGAGCAGCCTTTTTGCTGCTCTCATCTCTCATTTGACTGTAGGCTCAGCTGCTGAATCCTATAAGTCTGTAAAATGCCACCTGCCTGGTTCTTTACTGCCCACTTCCCAGGAAAAGATTTCATACAATACAGGATTTAACTCATAAACTGTCATGACAAATTCAGAAAGAAAGACAACAGCTTTTCCATCTATCTCCATAAAATATATGACCTTGTGAAGACTGATGTAAAGGTTTTATCTATGTAATTCTGGCATGAAGCATATTTCAGATGTGCTATTGGCATGATAAACATATAACAATCTGCATTACTTGTAAGGAATAAGAATGAAGGTGTGTATTTGTCAGCACAAGGCTAGTATATGTTGTCTCATTATTATTTATTAGGTGTGTGGCAGTCTCTGTAGGTCTCAGTAGAGATGGCAGTGTTGAACAAGCACAAATTGATGGGCAGTCTATATCCAGAAAGATCTTATTTCCTAGATCAGAAAGGCTCAGAAAGGGAAAGGAGGATTATCATCATCTTTTAAAAGACAAAGCAGGCTGTGACTGTGAGGGGTGTAATAGCTTGTCATGTTTTTGCACAGTGTGAATGTCAGAGCCACACTCATGTTCCACTGCACACTCTGCACAAAAAATTTTAAATAAATCACCAGATACTCTGGTTAGCTTCATATTTATATTTGTGTCTGTGGGAAACAACAGTGATCACCAGAGTACATGTGCAGCAATAATATCAATGAAGTTTTAATATCTGCTAATGAAATGCACAATATATTTCCTTGGCTTCTTTCTTCTGGTGGTTTCTGCTAATCTTAGCCCACCTTCATGTTTTGGAAAACTGGAAACAGTTGTTATGTGGAAGCTCAGAATGGTGCATCCCCATGGGCAAGTGAGTGACCCAAAGGGACAGGAGGCCTGCACAGCTGAATAAGGAACTCCTGACAAATGAGGTGGAAGCAGGGACAGAACTCCTGGGATGAAAATAGGAATGTTGCCAGAGTATGTGAAAATACAAGGAAGACCAAGGTCCATTTGAAATTAAATCTGGCTAAGAGTTTTTTTAACTATTTTGCATTGTCCAAGACATTTTGAGACCCATAACCTCATTTGTTCTCAGGATGTTGATAAAACAGGTAAGGGAATGGGCCTATCCATTGATGAGATTTCTCAGGGATAAGAAGGTATGGCTTTGTTTTCCATGGAACAGGCATCCACAAAAAAGCCAAACAGGCACTGCACCACTGTGGCCACCTCTGAGCTGGTTCAAAGGCTGTCCAGCAGGTAAGGTGGAGGAAGTTATCTATGCACTGGTGATGTAAAACAGGTCTGGCATCACAAAGAGCTGAATCCACTACCTGAGACATACATGGGCATAAATCACTTTGGAAAAAATAACTTGCTTTGCCAGTTCAAGATCGATCATGTTGCCTGTGATTACTGTAGGTATCATGTCTTTTTTGGGGGCTTAATCATAAGAACCATACTGCAAAATAAGCCCATGAAGTTGAGAGACCCTGTGCCAAAGGGGCTGAAGTTAATGGGTGCTTTGGCTGTGAAGGACATGCAGAGTGTCCTGAGCTTTGGCCAGAGCAGGGGAGGGAGCAGCAGTGTTTGGAGAATATTTGCCTGACCAAACTGTCTCCCTAGATCCCATGATGCAGCCCCTTTCTGAGAACCCAGAGAGGATGCCATTGCTCCTTTACAATATAACACTAATTTAAAACTAGAATAATCTATCCTAAAAAATAAGAATAAAGGGTTTCTTATATACAGGTTATCTTATATGCAGCCGATCTTCCAGAATGTGTGGTGGGAGTTTGATTTGCTTCACTTTAAGCATAAAAATTAAAATTATTTTGGCAGCAAGCCATATGAAAGAAGCAAAATGCTAACTAATCACATTTAATGTTAAATCAATGGCACAGTGCTATGAAAGCCTGAAGGAATAGAAATGTCTTTTCTTAGCATGCACAGTAATAGACTTAGGGGTCAAGGAATGATGTATTACTGTAATATCTGCTGCCTTTTAAACTGACACTTTTAATAAATGGCATATATTCCTCTTATAATTTCTTTATTAGTAACACAAATTTCCCCATCTGTGATTATCATCATGGATGGCAGATGAGAAATTCCCCTCTGCCAAGGAACATGCCAGTTGAGCTCCACCAGGGAGGCACAGGGCTGGACATGCTCACACAGAACTCAGCCCCAGTGGCTCCTTTAGTGTAATACAGCAGCAATTATCAGCCTCTTCACTTGACAGGTGGCCTCTAACCTTTCCAGGCTGCTTTGAGCAGGGGATTGGATATCACAAATGAGGGAATACATCAAAATTAGGTGACCATTTACTTCCAGCCTGTATTTGGCATAGTTCTGAGCATCAGCAATAGACCTTATCCCACAAGCAATTTCCTTTCCATCTTGATTGAAGGGAATGGATGGCTTAGCTGCAAGCTCTGCTGAGTTCCCTACCATGATCTCTGCAGATATGTAAATGAACATTAGCTGCAGAATATCAGATTATGGAAATACCTAAAGAACATTACAGCTTGAGGAAGAGGAAATAATAGTTTCTTGCTTTGTCTTTGAAGGAAACACTTGAGTGACATGAAGCTGAAGCTAAAACATAAATTAAATACAAAAAGTTGAGAGGAGGTAATTATTAAAATTATTTGGATTAGATGGAGAAATTCAAAGCCTGTTTCAACAGACAGCATGCATGCCTGCATAAAGAAATATGTGAATTACTTGTCAGGCAGTGACTTGCAGTGAATTGCCACAAAAGGAATTGTAATTTTTACAAACAGAGCATGAACTGCCAGGAATCCAAATGACCATAAAGAATTCATTGCTGTATCAGCAGCAGCTCAAGGCTGATTCATGCATTTACCCACGAACTGCAGAGGCTTTTCTCAGTTGTCTGAAGAAGGGTTTCTCATGCTGCCTGAGGTGCCTTGGGGTGTCCTGAGACCTCTTTGCAGATGGGTGTATCACCTCCAGTCCCAGAACATTTGGGCATTTCAGGTGTATCAGGGCAACCCCAAAGCCTTCCTGACAGCCCTGCTTGAACTGAGCATGGAAGGACCCATCTAAAATGTTGGAAACCTTTAGAAGCTGATGAAAGACCTACTGTTTCATGGTAAATAGCTGCAGATCATTCACTGCTCTATCACAATGTGCTCTCTATCGTGATGGCAGCTGATTCACAAAAAAACAGCTATAGCATGTTTGAAAAATTTTACAATACTTTCTGAAGATAGATTTTCCCCCTCTGGTATTATCCAATAGCTCATTCTAGAAAAGGCCACCCATTTGTTTCTGCATGTGTCAAAATTTCAAAATTATTCTTCCTTCATCAACATGTGGTGTCTTTTTTCCCCAAAACACTCTTTTTTTCAACACCACATTTTATTTAACATGAATAATCCAAAGAAGATACAAAAGTTCCAGTAGGGAAGGGTTGACAGGACATAGCCAATAAATCTTATTCAATGTTTCTGTATTTGGGCTCAAAATGATGGTGGCAAGTACCTAGAGTGTTAACATTGAAAGAAGACAACAACCTGAATCACTGTAAAAATTCTGAGAGACTCTGCCAAGGAGACAAGTCTGTAGACAGACGTCTGTGTGTTTTAATAAGGATCATGATTCTAGCACACACACACATCTTTGCAGAAATAAATAAAAGAAGAATTATCTTCCTATTCCCCACTGGAATCCCATCTGGCACTACTAATCGACCAATTACCTTCAACAGCTAATGAATGAAATGATAAAGAAACTGTGCCAAAAGATTGTATTTTTGGTTACAAATCTTGAACAGGATGAGTGCCAACTACAACTTCTGCCCGTGGAAACAAAGTATTTTCTGGATAAATTTCATTTTATCAGTTTTTTGACTGGATGGAAATAGTTTTCAAAGAAACTTTTACATTATATTGGACTGTCTGATTTGTCTTGTTTAGGCTCTGATCTTGTTTTAATTTGCCACTCTCTCTTGTCTGCTAATCAACCTCTTTGTGGTCCAAGTCTCTCCATACTGATGGTATATGCTCTTATAACATTAATTCATCAAGCCAGCACATTCCTAAATTCAACATTTTCTTTTTTCAAATGTTTTGGTGCACTCAGGAAATGAACCCACATAGACATTCAGGATGCCTACCTTTCAAAGCTTTCTGTTAGTTTTAGCATACTTTTTCATGATATAATTCTTTTTGTCTCCCTGATTGTTCTAAATAAGCTTTGTTCACATATCATTTAAATTCTGTGATCTGTTCTGAAATCCCCCGTAAAGCTGCCAAAGTGTCAGGTTTTGGCTCTGTACTAAAAAGGATTCTTATTTTAAATGATTCATATCATTATATTTGAGTTTGAGACATGAAAATATTATGCAAATATTATGAGCAAGGTACCATAAAATGTTATTTGTTTAACCTGGAAAAGGTCTCAGAAAATATTTACTTTTAACTGTGAAATAAGTATCCAGTTCATAATTTCTCATTTTAAAGGTTTTAAAGAGATTTTCTGTTTCTATGGGGTCTTTTTCAAGGTTGACCATATTTTTAATTTTTTTTTTTTTTTTTAGTGCAAAATGTGTTAATACTTTAGAAAAGAAAGTGATTGGCCTTTTTTTTTCTCTCTCCCTCTTTCAGTTAATCTGATTTAGGCATATGAACAGCCACAAACCTGCTCAGCTTAACCCCACAGAATAGCCCTGGTGGCTGAATGACATGAGCCTTTAAGTGAGCTTCTGTCATCCCACTTGGACCCTAAGCACCTTAATCAAAGCTCCTCCTTCTTTTCAGAGGGTTGTGGCAAGTAAGTAATGGGACAGATATTCTGTTGTGTACTCTGTTTTATGAACATAAATGCACTATTTTTGCTCAAGTGATTACAGCTTTCCCACCTTGGTTGTGTTTGGCTCAGGGAAAAGAATTTCTCTGTGTTAGTGAGCCAGGAATGCTCAGTGCTTGAAGCTGTGAGTCATGGTTTTCTTGATGACAGCAGTTCATATTTTTTAAAACATTGTACTTTTCCCTTTTTTCCTCTGATGTCCATCAAACAGCTCTGAAACTCTAATTTCTGATCCTCATGGGTTCACTCTACATTCAAGGAGAGGCTATTAAAGAAACCTTCTTATGGCAGCTACAGGAGGCATCACACTCACAGGCTCTCATCCTGCTGGGGGACTTCAACCACTCTGACATCTGATGGAAAAGCAGCACAGAAAGCTGCAGGCAACCCAGAAAACTCCTGGAATTCACTGTGGTTATCTTCTTCTGCCAGGTAACAGACAGCCCTACCAGAGGGGTTGCAAAACTGGACCTGATGGTGAGCAATGAAAGTGAGATAAGATGGTGACATCAAGGCTGGAGGCAGCCTGGGCTGCAGTGACCATGGAATTCACAGTCCTGAGGGATATGAGTCTGTGCAGATGGATAAAGTGTTCTTAAAGTTCCCTCCTACCACAAAAGAGGAGAGGAAATAGCAGAGGGTTAGAAGCAGCATGAATGATAAAGTGAGAAATGCTCTTGCAATATTTTTGCTGCTATCTCTCTACCAGAAAAGCCCAGGTGATGCTGGGTTTATTTCTCTCTGAATTTGGGCCAAAAAGTCCCTAAATAGATCAGCCAACACACTGGCAGGTTGCTAATCTTCTGGGCCATCTTGTAACCCGAATAAGACCCCACTCAATTACTTGTCTCATTAAATCTCCCATGGAAGATTGCTGCAAACCACTTTCTGAAGATGAATCCCATCGTGTCACTGAAATCAGGTTTCAATTCCCAATATTTTCAGACTTTTTTCCACGGGATTTATTCTGGAAGGAGATGTGAGAAGACAGCGAAGAAAGAAGAAGAAATTGCTTTACGTTCTCCTGAGGAATTTTTGAAATCTTTGCCATGGAGAGGTAGTTCACTGTAAGAGACCTTTCAGTGAAAGAATATAAATGTATGTATAGCTTTTCTCTTCAAAATCTGTTGTAAAATTAGAATCCATGACAGAATTTAACTTGACTCTGGAAATAATGAAAAATATAAGTGCAGATTATTACAGAGCAAAGAATTTAAGTCTGAGTGACATAAATGGAGATTAGTGCACAGTACAACATTTCTTCTTGCAGAGCTTTCTTACATCTTATCTACCAATTATGCTGAATAGCAATAAAACCTACTTGAATTAAAACATTACTAAAGATTAGTCTATTCTTGTTCTATTATGTAGAGGCAAATATTAATTAAAAATCTATATGTTGCTCACCTGGCTGAAAGTCCCCAGTCAGAGCTTGACAAAATCTTTCCTGGTGGAATATCTCATGAGTCTCTGTGAACCCATTCAGGAAAAATGACACACAACTGGGCAGCTTATTTCCATCCAGGGCCAGGTACTGACAGTGCATAAACAGAGTGCTATTTTATTAATATTTTAAGTCTGGAAATTACTCTCTATTTCATCAGACTTGAATATGATAAGAAAAGAGGTTTGATTCTGAGTGACATTAAACTTCCAACTGAATGTACTCTTGATGTTTAGTTTGGGCACTTTTGGCATCTCAGGTGAATACAGTGTGACAAACCAGTTCTGTCTAAACAGAATAAGAGTTATAAAACTCGTGCTTCTGTCTGGAACTGTAGCTTGCATACAATCCACTTTAAACCAGAACTGCACTTCAGGTCCTTAACTCTTTTATTATGTACTAGAGAAACTTATATGTGCATGACTTCCAGCAAATTCCTACAACAGTTATTTTTCTGTTGAGTGGCAACAGAGTGGAAAAGCCTTCACAGCTTTAGCAAAGCTTTAAATTAAGCTGATAATAAATCAAAAATTGGTATTTAATGATTGCTTGAGTAGGAAAAATGCATCAGAAATTTCTTTCTAGCCTCATCTGTTCAGTGCTTATTGGTTACTAATCTCAAAAGAGATGGCAGAACTAAATTATTTACTTGATTCTCCAACTGAGAATATAAATGCATGGCATGAGCAGTGTAGAACATCTCGCATTTCCTCTGCTTTGCTGTGGATATAAAAGATCTTCTGGCATGTCAGAAGCTATAAAATTATCTTTTTTATTCTGCAGAACCTTGTTTGTGCAGGGCACAAGAGCAGACCATGTGTTAAGAGCTGATGTGCACTGCAGAGCTTAGCCTTCACATCAGATCTGAAAGCACTGCAAACAGCCCAGAGGCATGGAAACAAGTGAAACAAAACCTGGGGAAATGCTCCTCTCCCTCCTGCTGCTTTTCTGGCTCACCTGCAACACCAGGTCCAAAAGCTAAAGGTTAGAAATACCAAGTATAAATATTGTATCACTTTTTTTTCATTATACAACTGATCTCTTTTCTATCTGAAAATGGGTTTTCCTTCCCTTAATGCCTTTGCTTCAAGGGAAAGAAAAATCCCAATGTACAAACATGTTATTTCCTTTCCTTTCCACAAAAGCAGTGAGGAGTATTATAATGATCCAAAAGGAAAAGGTTTTCAATAGAGATGCTGAAGGGCTAGAAATCCAGACTGTGACCAGCACTGGTAGCAAACTTTGGCTAGCATTCCTTTGTATTGGAATACTGGGTACTGAGCTCAGGGGGGCACAAGATGAGGCAGAAAGGTTCCAAAAACCCAATGTACATCTGAATTTCTGCATCTATCACAGATTGAACCAATGGTGTCAGCATTTTTACTTGAACTAGGGGTTTAAAATTTTGCTGTTTTGGTCCACCTCTTCTTCAGGGTTTGATCAATTACAACCTGATTTTAGGCTGATGGTTTTAACTTTGCACTATATCATAAACACCTGAAAAGAGGGAGCTGGAAATTTATGAGAGAAGCCCTAAGAGCCCCTTACCTACAGTGACAAAATTTCTACCACCATAATTTCTATTAAGTGCTACAAAATTACAGTGTAACAGCTCTGAAATTACATGTGACATCTGCATGAATACCAAATCACTTCATTGCATTCACCCATATTACAAAAAGCACTTACTGAATTTGTACTGATTACAACTCTTACAAATTAACTTACCCAAGCAAATGTACTTCCCAGTGTACATATATTATTTAAAGATCTCCATTTAATCAAAGGAAGGCAACAGAACAAATAATGCTACCACTTAACATGAAGTATCATATTTGAAAGAAGTACCCCAATATCTTAAAACTCTTTTAAAGTGCTTGATTTTTAGAGAAGACTCTTATTTCTCATTCTTTTTAAATTTTTGATTAAGCATGCCACGTCATTCTTTCATCCAGTCTCTGCTGAAAAAAAAAGCCTAAAAAGGGAAAAAGTAAGAAAGAATATGATAAATGTTCATTACACAGAATTTTCTTTTTTGAAATTACATTTCCCATAGTGCAAGCCAGATTTTATAGAGGTATAAGTCACAAAGAAATAAGAAGCTGGTAATGAGATAGAAGAATATTTGAAATATGGATGCAAATCCCTACTACCTGCTGAGCAAAAATAGTCTGCAGAGACTGTCCTGAAAACTGAACTGCCATTAACATCTTGTAAGCACTAAATTTGCAGCAGAAGAATATTGGAATGATATGTCTGTGAAATGCCAAAGGCCTCTGATTTATCTCTAAGCAGAATGTTTCAGCTACATCTACATAAATATTTTAACAGGAATTTAATTTTAGTTTTAGTCACACAATAAATCTCTTTATTGTACACATCTTCTTGTCCTAAATAAGTTACATATTGTGTTATGAGCATGGAGTTGGTTGTGTTCATTCATCTTTCTGGCTTGATGAATAGTCTGAAAAAACAATGCATTGATGCACATATTTACACAAAAGTCTTGCCATGGGCTGTTTAATTTTGTCTAGAGCATGTGTTAATTTAGATAAAACTTATCCAATGACCATCATGACTTGTATTTGACTCCAACTCTGAACCTCTCAAGGATGCCCCAAAACAGAACAACAGTAAAAAAAAAAAGGAAGTTTACCATAGTTGTATTGGCAGCTGTGTATTCACCAGCAGAGGAAAAATATCAGACCTTTACTGCTTATTCTCTTTTCAGAGCATTTTATAAAGAGCAGTAGGAGCTCAGGCAGCTACTGTCTGACTGACTCTTACTCACTGTGCATTTCAGATACCATTGCTGTTGCAGTTTGATTGTGTAGTGTTAGATACAGTGAAAGCATTCAGCTGGTAATTTATAATGTCTTCAGAGGACGCTAAACTGGGCATGGATTACTTTTTCTTCTTGGCAGAACGCTGGAAATAAGCTCCTAATAGTAGAAAGCTTTTTGTGAGCCAGCAGCCTGGTGCAGTTGCCTGCCTTCCCAAGTTTGTTTGGCACAGGCTGCAGAACCAGGAGTGCTGTCAGTGCCAGTGAACAGCCACATCTGTACACAGCCTTTTTGCCATTCTCTTTGCAAGCTCTTTCCAAGCTCTTGTTTTCTTGATGAAAGAAAACTGTGATGGAACTGCTGTAAATCCCCCTTCAGGCATGTGAATTCAGTCTGCACAAATCATACTGCCCTGCCTGAAAACTGATTATCACTTCTGATTTATTCAATCTCAGCATAGAACTTTTGCTCTAGCACTCAGAGGGGAACAGGCACAAGTGTAAATAACAACTGGCAGCTGGAATTAGGCTGTTAAGGAGAGATTTTTCAAAGGCTTAAACAGAAGCTAATGTCAAGAGCTCTAATCAAGTCTTGCACTGTAAGCTGGGTACATATCACTCATTTTTACTTCTGAAGATCTTGTAAAACTGTCCTGTTCAGTAAATTATTTTAATTGGAGACAAGCATAAGTACAGGTGCTTACAAATCTGTTGGCTTAATTTTGAAAATCTGACTCTGAATTGTTAGCTAAGGAATGTTTAGGATGCAAGCCAAATTGGCATAAATAGGTAGAGACACATTATTCTATCCTCCCTCAAGGCAGTTGTCTGTTCTACAGAGAATTAAGATAACAGTGGACATTAAGGTTGTCTAATTGGTATCATTTAGCAGACCTAAGCTGATCATAAAAGTTTTAAAAAAGAGTAACTGGACATTATGCAAAAACATTTGGACATCTTTAAACCCAGATGACTGCACCAGTCAGGCCATACAAACGTGTGGTACATAAACAGAGAGGTGGAAATGGAAAAGGAGGTGCAAAGATGGCCTGTTGAAGGATAGGCTCCAATATAACACAGGGCACTGCAACGCAATCCTCTTTTCTGCTTTGAAAGCTAATTTGTAGTTGTCTTGGTGATTACTCAGTCACTGACTTCTCTATTATGCCTGTTAAGGCTGGGATTTCTTCTGTCTAAAGTGGTTAATAAGTGTCTTTTATTTCCCCCATTGTCAAATAAGGTGACCAGAAAAGACTTTAAAGGGAGTTAGAAACAGCAGTGTCCTCCTTGGGCAGGTTTTAAAGGAGGGTTATGCAAAATCTGGGATTGTGTTTTCCCTTGAAGCTACTGTGACAGCCACAAAAGTTTTTCTTTTCATTCTAAAGTGCACAATGGAGAAAGGAGAAAGGCAGCAAATCTGCTGCTGTACTTCACACATCTTAGCAATAAGTTAACAGATCTACTTGGGAACAAAGACATGCTCAACCAGTCTTTGTGCTTAATTAATAGACTCATTGAATATCTGGTTGAACGAGATCCTTGGAGGTCATCCTGTCCAATCTCCAGCTGGAAAGAGGACTATTAACCAAGAACAAATCAGAACAACCCTGGGTTTCACTGATTCCATCTCCTGTCTGCTACAGTGCTACAGGGTTATGATGCATGACACTGTTTTTAGAGACAGGCCACCATTCACCAAATCTTTGTTCAGTTCAGACAGACAACACTTAGCATTTTTTTAAACCCAGTTTCCTATATTTTCCCTGAATTTATGGCTGAGCCTGTAAGCCACAGAGCCCTCTCATCATTGAGTCAACAATTCCCATTCTGAAGGATTGTGCAAATTCCATATATTTTTATAATTGTAGCCCATTGGAAAAGTTTAGAGCTTAAAGGTCCTTATGCTCAATGTTTCCTTTTTATGGTATAGGGAATTACAATAGATTCTACCATAAAGCCTATAGGAATCCAGGCCAAGCAAGGGACTCATTCTCTCTGTTCCACTTCAGTCACTTGTTTGTGACTGCTCATTTTTGCTCTTTAAAATCATCTCCCAGACACCTAACTTGTAATGCCTCTTCTGATTTACTCAGGTACAGCAAAAAAATTATGAGCAGATTAATCTGTAAAGATGTAATTAAATGGCAGCAGGTTGCCAACATTCAAGAGTCAAGTAGCTGAAATTCCCACAAGGGAGTGCAATGCCACCCGAGGAGTGATGTAGTATTTATGTTATGTGAAATTTCTTTTGTTCTTAAATTCTGCCATTTTGATCAGTAGGTGATTTGAGGGATCTACTTGAAAAAACTGACACAGTTAACTCACAGGTCACTTAGCTTTTATCAGAAGGTCCCAATTGGACTATTTCTTTACAGAGGAATTACTCCATGTATCATCTTCCTGCAAAGACTAAGTAGTGACAGAATTTGCTTATCTTCAGAAATTAAGAATTTCCAAAATCAGAAAACAGACTCAAATGCAAATTGTGAACTGCCTATGGCGGATTTAGTGAGATTAGTGGTCTGCCAGCAAGAGTTTAGACCAACAGAAAGTTTGTTCCTCTGAATCTGCACAGCTCAAATAAAACAATACTTCTTTTCTCTCCTTTCCTTTCTTTCATTTGAGTATAACATTCTGAACTTGATTATTTCCTGAAAGGATCTGCAACATCAAATTATTATGTTCTCCTAAAATATTTATCAGAATTGTGGAATCCTTTCTGGGACAGATGGGGGTCATAACTGTGTACAAATATGCAGCATGAAAATGGGAAGACAGCCTGTCATGCCCTAGACAGAGGAAATGTCACACCAGCACCAACAGCTTCACAGGGAAGACAGACCAAGTGAAGATGATGCACTGTGCCATCAATAGAAAGGGCAGCACAAATAGTGCATCTGTTTAAAGGACTAGCAAAAACTGGTAAACTTCAGGTGTACTAGGAGAGATTTAAAAAGATAAGATATTCTGTGACACAAAGAAATTCTTGGGTAGTGCTGTTTTCTCAGTCCCCAGACACAGTAATATGAAAAGCTGTTTGCCTAAGAATTGTGATGGAGTTATCAGGATAGAGTGCAAGGTTCTCCTTGGCAAATGACTGAGTGCCTTCCTTAATCTGCTTTAAATTATTCTAGTTGTCATTCTAGATTCCAGTTTTGGACAGGGAAGGATAGACTTCTGATATTTTCATTACAAATGACAAGCCTGGCATTTGCTAGAGATCTTTGCCAATGCAATTCCCCCAGGATGGCTGGGAGATCCTTGGGACAACTCAACTGCCAAAGTATATTGTTTATTTCTAGGGCTAAATAATGAGGTTTATAGATTTCTTGTGCACTTATCCAACAGGAACAAGCTAATAGTGGGCAAAGCCGAAGGGACAGGGGAAGAATTCCCTGGGATATATTTCATATGCTAAAGCTATTATTGAAATGCAGGTGCATATCTAGCTCAGAATCTCTGCTGAACAGAACAATTGTACAAATTGCCTCTGACTAATGGCAGTAAAAGACCTGAATCTCTGTATTCCCTGGAAAATTTAAAGTCTGAATTTAATATAGTGCAGCCTCATTTCTGAACTAATGCAGTTGTATAAAATACATTTTGTTTAAAAGAACACTTTTTTGTAGAGAGAGAAGTAAAAAAGATGTGCCTGAGAGTGCTACCAACCACAGAGGTTCTTAAAAGAAAAGTAAGGTAGGGAAGAATATTGAAATCTGCCTATTTATCACAGCAGCAAGAGCCATTATTGATTTTTATTGTTATCCATTTTGGCCACATAGTCTGATATGAAATCTAGTTTTGTGGTTCCTCAGGAACAATGAGGTAATTTAGGCTTAGTTTTCTAACACTTAGAAAAATATTCAAATAAATCCAACTAATCTTAAGTAGCTCACGTTAATTCAGATAACTCCTCCTGTTTGTTACTGAGGTGGTCTCTGTGTGAAAAAATTTTTGTCTGTTTCATGGTCACGTTGACACCTTTTAAAACCTGTAATTCACACAGACTCTTTAGCCCTTCAAGTACAGCACAGTAAATCTGGCAGTGTATAGGAGTTCCCTTTGATCAGCCAAGACTTGGGTGATACCCACCTCACTTCTGCCTATATTTCTGCTTAAAAGAATGAGTGTGCTGCTTCTGCAGATTCCACAA
Organism: Oenanthe melanoleuca; assembly: GCF_029582105.1. Classification (NCBI taxonomy): domain Eukaryota; kingdom Metazoa; phylum Chordata; class Aves; order Passeriformes; family Muscicapidae; genus Oenanthe; species Oenanthe melanoleuca. The sequence continues at coordinate 19,595,929 of NC_079339.1, forward strand.
TAGGATGGAATCTGTTGAATATATATAAATGCCTACTCCTTAGAAACTTCCTAATTGGTTGACTTCATGCAAAATCACAGAAAAAATATCTTGAGAGTTCAAAGTACTGCACTGATTTGGTAAAGGTGAATTTCAAAATATTCAATGTTCACTTGATTTAGAAAATCTCTAAAGAAATACAGAGATTCTATAAAGACCACTGCATAGGTCTCAAGTGACTTCTGCTATTGGTGTGAACTGAATACCTGCTGAAGACAACCTGCAGTACAGAAAATACCATCCTCCCATAAAGCAGGGCACAAAAACCGCAGCAAAGAAAATCTTAAAAATACGATGGGGCTACGACATATTTTCTTTTCACTGGGATACACAGATGTAACTACCAGTATTTTGCGGTGGAATATACTTGGAAGTAGTTCACAGAAACCATCCAATCCTCAATTAATTCACAATTTAATTTATACTTCACAGTCAGTGATATGTAAGACTGTTATTTCCTACATCCTCTGCTCTATTACAATTCTTCACAGAAATATGCTTTAAAAGCATTGTCAAAGTGTCCAAACGTTTTTTAAGCAGAGTACAACAGTCTGCATCCTTCAAATATATCATGGCTTTTCTTCTGAGGTCAATCTTTAAAAGCCACAGGATTTTGCATCAACAAAGAAATCTCAGCAGCCATGCAATTCTGTGGATTATATTAAACTGCACCATCTAAAGGACTAACCAAAGCCCTGTACAGCTAATGGACACTGCTGAACTTTGGCATTCTCATAAGAGAAACGTACAGTGAACAAATTTCACAGTTGCAGTTTCTGTCCTGTGTACTGCCATTCATTCCACAGCTTCCCCCAGTGACATTCTCCCAGCAGTCATGCAGCAAACTGTCCCCAAAGGTCACTTGTGAAGCCATTATATAGAATCTGGTTCTGGGCATAGTTTCTGGGCTCTAATTGGAAGCTACATCATTCTGACTTGGCACAGCTCAGTTGTGTTTGTGTCTGTTGGTGGCCCCATTCATTTCTATAAAACCTCTCATGATCTTAAGGACCTTGCAATGCTGAAGGATCTTGCTGAGTCAGGATCTCTGACATTACATGGTCATTCACTGCTTGCTAACCACTGAGGAGAGAATCCCACCAATAAATCCTGTGGAGGAGAACTTATTCTACCATTTGTTCAGCAATGCCTAAGCTCTTTAGAAACTAGCTGTAATTACTGCCCCACAGTGAAGACAATCATAATCATCCTCTTTTTTAAAAGTGAGAAAAATGGGATCAAAGGCCTGTGCCAATGTCATATGGAATCCATGAAAGGAGCTTCCAGGAGCCCACTGTTCACTAAGGCTGTAAACAGTGTCAGACTTTGGCAGAACGCAGCAGCAGCTCCATCTGATAGGGTTTGCTCAAAACTCCTGCTTTTGAACCTTGTCAGAGCATAGCCTTCTACCCAATGAAAAAGTATTTGATTAAACTTTATGCAGAGCACTAAGAAGCAGATCTCCCTGGACACTAGACTCGAGTATTACATTATCCAGCTGTCTCACTAATACAGGTCCAGGGTCCTCCTGTGGATGAGAAACTGCAATGCATAATGCTGCTGGGCACTGGCACATGATTTTCTGCCTCTGTCATATTTCCCCTTGGCTTCTGGGAACTCAATTAATTTATTTTCAAAATCTGATAGGCAATTTTTTTTTAATATTTGGTCCCCAAGGTACTTGCATAGGAATTTTTTTATTTTGATTGGTTGGTTTTTTGTTTTGTTTTGGGGGGAGAGGAAGTTTTTGTGTGTGCACCAACCAAGGAAGTTATTTTTGAAAAAAATTATGAGAGTCACTCCTTCTAAAACTTTCTAAATCACTCTGAAAGTCTAAATTCATGAAAGTAATCTGGTGTCTTCTTTTAGTAAAGCAGAATGAGGAAAAAGGAATAAAAGGCAAAAAATTGGCTAAGTGCAATACGGCAAACTCAGGGCATGCATCAGAGAGATGTGCATGCAGATGGTCCATGAGTGATTTGAAAAAGGTTTCAAATGCTTGTACCTCAGGATATGTCATTATCTGCTAGCTATCACATGGAACTGAAGTTTGTATTAAATCATCCAGCTTCATGCCTAGCAGATAGTAAATCTTTATATAACATTCAGTGGAGCCATTATATCACAGTTTCACAGCCTTCCTCCTAGCTGTTAAACATTCTTTTTCTCTGTGTCAGATTTTTAACGGCAGTTTTCTCCCTGTTTCATCAGAGGAAGGTGTTTAGCCCTTTTTGTGGTGGAGTACTTTTAAAAAATCTATTAATTTCTCAGCATGATGCACCAGACTGTTCTCATATGCCAAACTCCCCCCTTCCCATCATGATCTGGCTAGCCACTCACTCAAACAAGATTTAATTTCTTCCAGTGGATATTAACTCTAAATCCCAAGTGCCTGCTTATCCACCCTGCCTGTTATTTCAGGACAGCTCTTTGCTTGTGCTGTGGCTCTAATTAGTCAGCTGGCCTGCAAACCTCTGGTTCTGAGGGAAAATGCCAGCACAGTGCACTAAGCCCCTGTTCCAGCACTAAGCCCTGCTTCAAATGGCAACCTCTCCAAAGTGAAGGCTTGGGTGCTGGAGAAGAGCAGTGTGCCTTAGCCTGACTTTTCCCTGCACTTGATTTAGTTTGTCTGAGTTTTTTGTTTACTGGGAGTCTTTAATGGGCTTTGCTGTTGATAAGGCAAGAATTGTTTTCTGCTTGAAATGCAAGGGGTGGGTGGAGGAGGCAGGAGCACAGAGCAGCTCAGGATGCGGCTGGAGACAGGAGTTGCCAGGCAACTGCATCCTGCATCCTGCATCCTCCAGATCCTGCATCCTCCAGATCCTGCATTCTGCATCCTCCAGATCCTGCATCCCACATCCTGCATCCTCCAGATCCCGCATCCTGCATCCTGCAGGGGCACTGCATCCTGCATCCTCCAGATCCTGCATCCTGCAGGGGCTCTGCATCCTGCATACTCCAGATCCTGCATCCTCCAGATCCCGCATCCTGCATCCTGCATCCTGCAGGGGCACTGCATCCTGCATCCTCCAGATCCTGCATCCTGCATCCTGCAGAGGCACTGCATCCTGCATCCTCCAGATCCTGCATCCTCCAGATCCTGCATCCTGCATCCTGCATCCTCCAGATCCCGCATCCTGCATCCTGCATCCTGCAGGGGCACTGCATCCTGCATCCTCCAGATCCTGCATCCTGCATCCTGCATCCTGCATCCTGCATCCTGCAGGGGCTCTGCATCCTGCATCCTCCAGATCCTGCATCCTGCATCCTCCAGATCCTGCATCCTGCATCCTGCAGGGGCACTGCGTCCTGCAGGCCAGGCTTTGGGACATGGCTCCCCTCTCCCCTGCCAGCTCTGTACTCCTTTTCCACTGCCTGGCAGATATCCAGGGATGCCAAAGCTGCTGTGCAGCAAGGGTGCTCCTACAGTGAATGATTTTGGTGTTTAGCTCTGTTTTTGCTCCTAGGGAACACTCCTGTTGATGCTTTGTCCAGAAAAGTGATTGCTAAACAGCATTTATAGCTAAAGTAGTGTGCATTCCCAGGCATCATGAGCTTTTCATTTAGACTTCCCTCTTATGCCTGATATTGACCTAACACAGGTGAAATAATTTCACATGTTCCTTGAAGACAGATGTAAGATCTGTTTTTGTCAGCAGAGATGTGTGCATCAGCACATTTTTAATGCAGGAGTCTGCCTTAGGTAAAATTGTAGATGTCACCCAAGGCAGTGGTCTCTGGAATCTCCTTCACAAAGACTCCTGAATGTGGTCCAAGTCCAGTTCCCCAACTGCAACTGCTCATCTTCTGTGTTCTGACTTTTCTGTATGTGGAAGGGGAAAGATGGCAAGGGAAGAGCAGATGGGAATCTCCAAATAACAATGAGATTGCAGAGGGATTTTCTGTTTCAGTGTGTGTGTTTGGAAAACCTTGAGTAAACAGCACCTGGAAACATTAGTGGCAGAGTACTGAGTTTGGTGGTAGACTCATCAAATAGACTGAGAGAAAACCTCTCAAGATATTTTTTAATCAAGAGACAAGACTGAGATTCAGGGACAGTTGCCACAACCCTCCCACACTGAATTCCTCAAGTGCTTGTGGACAATATTAGTGATGAGCTTTCACTTTCCTCCCTGCATTGAGTCTGCTCTGCTTTGCACTGTTTGCCAGCTGGAAGCTAACACAAGGGGAACAAGGCTGCCCTGTGTCCCAGGTTATGTCTGAGCCCCTGGGTCAGTGTCTCAGGCTGCACTTCCAGCAGCTGAGTGGGATGGTGTCCTCCACATCCCTTTGGCAGTGGGAGAGAGGGGCATGTCCCTACAGCAGATTCCCAGCTCCTGGCACACACTGGGGCTGTTTCCACCATCTGACTGGTGCCTGAGGGTCACACACCTGCACTGCCAGATGTGTGCAGAATTGCACACAGGGATACAGCTTCCTCTCCTTGAGAGAGGGGCTCTGCTGCTATCAGGGTTCTGCTGCTAGGCAAGACATTCTTGTTCACCTGCAGCTCTGTATAAAGCTCCCTTTCACTCATCAATCTGAATTAATAACACCACTTAAATATGAAAAGGTTTACCAATTACCTCCCGAGTTTTCAGCATTCATTTTGGTGCTAACATTTACCAAAGAAAATAAATTGCAATTATAGAACCGTATATTTAAAATCTCGTTTGTCATGTCTCTTCTCTCTCTCAGATCATTGTTCACTAAGTTCCTTATAGATTTAGACCACTGGGTATGCTTTGTTCAGCTGTACAATTTGTATCATGTAGAGACAGGGCTTTCCTTCAGGTATTCAACAAAGCAATTACCAACCCTCTGAGTACAAACAACAGTCTTATGTGATGGATGCTCACATGTGTATCTCCTCTAATTCTTCTGCCATTCTGAATTAATTTTAATTTACACTTTCCTGGAAGGGATTTGCTTTGTACCCCTGACTTCCATGCAGAGCTCTGTACCATCATCACTTGTACCAGGAAACAGAGCATCATGGAGGCCTAAGGAAATAAGGACCTGCCCTGAACACAATCATTCTCTTTCAGTTCCCCAAAGACATCCTCTGTTATTGTATAGTGCTTCCTCCCCTACACAGCAACCCTTTCCAGGGAAACTCAGGGACTGGAAGGAGATGCTGCAGGAGACTAAATACAGTTTGGTTCTGTGGGAAAAAGGGTCCTCAATCTCACTTCAGTGAAAGAAAAGGCAATTTTCTACTCCTCCATCCAGTCACCTGGGACCTGGCAAAACCCATAGGATGGATTATTTGTCCCCTGCATCTTGAGGACAGACAGGTCTATGGACAACATCAAGTCTGCCAAATACATCTCACTTAACAATCTTCTCATCTGTCAGAGAACAAAACAGCTGCCAAATAGGTGGAAATCTGTGGGTTGCATGGAAACCATTAGTCTATCAGACATTGCCCCTTTTAAATGCCAATGCTTTTCTCACTCTGCTTCTAGTCAGACTTAGGGCATTTTTTTGAAAGAGAAAGAATAATTTTCTTGACAGATGCTAATTGTATACTTGCAGTGCAGGATTCCATGATGCAGGCTGGTAGGTGAAGAATCCTCCTCTCACAGGGAAGGATGCTAGTTTTGTGTGTGACATAAATTTTCAGATTATGTTCATCAATTTCCAGATCAATTAAAAATCCAAGCCAGGAGAAAAAATTGAAAAAAATTTAAAAAGATTTGTGGATATCAAATCTTCTTTCTTTAAAAAGTGGTTAAGGAATTAGGATAAGATCTTTCTGTGAGTGGGTTTTTTGTTTTTTTCTGTGCGGTCAAAATGTGTCTTTTTACTCAAAAGGTTCTGATACACAGTTTTCTGGAGACTATTTTGTTCTTACCTGTTCTCCTATCCAAAGTACTCTAAGATGACACTTATTGACATGGTTTATTGCTGGACTTCACAGTTCTGGGTTTATGATTGGACTTAAAGATCTTTTCCCACCTAAATCATTCTATGATTCTATGATTAGGGAAGCTTCAAAGCAGCACAAAGAAGTTGAAGTCTGTCTTTCTTTCTCCTTTGAAATATCACAGCCAGTGACATTGAATGAAAAGGTTTTCTGTGGTGTGGCTGCCCTGGGGCCATGCCAGCTGGCTGAGTTCTGAAACAATAACAAGAAAATAGGTCACTTCCACATAGTGTTTCTTTCACTTCTTAACCCCCTAGCTGAGTGGTTTGTACTAATGCAAACCCCACAGTCATAATCTTGATAATGGATGCAAACCTCTGAAAGGTGAAGGATAAGCAGTGCTTATCAATTCAAGCAATTCTGACCAGTTCTGAGAAGGAAAAAAAAAAAGAAAATATGAAAATCTGTCAGGAAAAGCCCATTTCCATGAAACTTTTCTAAACTAATCCTTTGGCTCTCTAACACTCTGCCTTCTCCCACAGCACATATTCCACCCCAGCTTTATCATGCTATGTAAAGCAAAAGATAAAAGAGGTTACATTTCAGATTGACTGTTTGACCTATCTGCATTTCTTTACAACTGTCCTGGACACAGAACAAATCTCTATGCACCAGCTATACTTTCTTTACAATAGCCTCCAGGAACCTACTTAATTCATCATTCACTATTCACCTGCAGACCCTTTCACTCCAGTTTGTTTTCTTACATACACATTTCAAGGATGCAGCAATGCACTGACAAGCTGTTTGTGCAATGAGCACTTTCAGCCATGTTTTTGAAACAGTGTTTTTGAAAAGTAGGAGAAATTAGATAGTAGATTTTGTCCAGAAAAAGGTCAATGTTCTGTTTTTTTTCTTCTTGATGGTACCTAGTTTAGTAGTTGAATGGAGCAGTTCTCAGGCTTGACCACATGTCTGTGTCCTCTAAAAGGAATTTGATCTGAGCCAGTGACTCTTAAAGAGTGCTACAAAACATATATCAGCCCCTATTGGCTGTAATAACCAGTGCACTGTGTGCAGCTGCTATGAAAAAAAACCAAAACAACACTTCTTGCTATGTGCTACAATAAAGAATGTGAAATACCTGCTTCTCCCAAGCTCTCCAGCACTGCTAATGATTTTACTATAATTTAGGCTTAAAAACCAGCAGAGCTTTACTGACATTTTCAACTAGCTGCATGAGACTGCATTCTTAGTGCCCTTAGAATTATTAATGGCAGAGTCTTGTGGCTACCTGCATACCCTGAAAATAATATTAATTTGCTTCATTTTCAATGCATGTCTGCAAATGGATTCCAAAAGTCCTGAAAAAGGTATTACTCTTTTGTTATATGGAACTACTATAGTCTCTTTTTATTATGCAATTATGGGAAAAAAGTTTAAATCACCACTACCTGTAATAAAAACGAAAGCTTTGGGCTTTGTGGTTTTTGAAAAATTTATTTTCTGCTTTGATTTTTTTCCTGTGTGAAAAGAGCAATAGAAGATCCAAAGTGAATCTGATTTACTTAACATGCTCTCTATGACCTCTGAAGGTCAGAGAAGCAATTCAAACAACTAAATCACTAATGGCTGCCATTGAAGTATGCACAGAAGGATCCTATTTTATGGACCATAAACAGGACTTCTCTACCTCCTAGAGGAGCTGCAGAATGCAGAGACAGCCTCTGCCAAACAGGGAGCTGCAGTGTGCTGGAGGGTGAAGGCTGGGATCAGAGTATTTCAGAGCACTGTGCTCCATTTCACCAGCCCAGCACCCACATGACAAGACTCAGGACAGCTGCTCAAGGAGTTCATTGATGCTGGAACATATGGAAGACTCTGTCTGTCACAATCTTATTAGTGTGAGGATTTTTCTGTCCTTTGGACAGCTTTGGGTGGACTTGAGGAAGCAAAGAGGATACAGCTGCTACACCTCACCTTTCACCTTGGCTGGGGCAGTGTCTGAGAGTGCAGATGGTGCTCAGCTTCAAACCATGAATCACTGCCACAAAGTGTGTGCTGTGTAAGGCTGGGTGGTGGGGTGATCCTGGCTGGGTGCCAGTGCCCACCAGGCTGCAGGACAGAGAGGGAGAAAATATCTCCAGAGATGGAAAAACCCTTGTGTGTCAAAATAAAGGCAGTTTAATGGAGTAAAAGCAAAGGCCTTTACTGGACTCAAAGGAAGACAAAAGATTCAATCTCTATTTCAGGTATGTCCAGTAACCTCCTGGAAAGTAAGGATTGGTAGTCTGAAAGACAAACACAATAAGAAGTGCCACAAATTTCCCTTTCCCTCTGGTTTAAATGCCCCAGATTCAGTTCTGGGCAGCATTGTCACTACGCCATGTGTCTTTCTCTCAGATCACTTCCCTGGGACTTCATGTAATCACTGCTCTGCCCCTCTATTTTCAGTCAGTGCAAGTCCTTGAGGCCACAGAAAAGACAAGAAAGTCTTGCCTTAGGCTGGCCTGGCCTCTTTCCAGGTGCCAGGGGCAAGTGCTGGGAAGCTCCCTTTCTCTTGTGAGCTCCCTGAAGGAGTGAGGGGGAAAGCTGGCCTACTTTAGGAACAATATAACTTAAGGAATGAAGTAAAATAATCTTCAAGCTGTTGGAAGACACAAAGAGTAAAACTTGCATTTTGCTAAAGAAGCTTAGTCTGCAAAGGTCTTGAGAAGAGCTGAACTGTTCAGTGTGAGCCAGAGCAGAAAACAGGAGGCTTCCATCTGATAAAAGCCACTCAGAGTGTCTGAGCAGTGCTCAGGCTGCATTTCCAGTGAGGTTTGCTAATGTGGCCCCAGAGCAGCATCTTTGTCTGCCAGGTGCTTTGGCTGTGGGGTGCAGCAGAGGGAAGTGGCAGATGATGCAAGTGTGTAGGAACAGTTGGCTAAACCCAAATTCACTGTTATATTACAGCTACTGCAGAACAAGCTGTGTGAACAAAACTGTGGCTGTTTATGTGGAGAACATTAAGCAGCTACTGGAAAAATGGACTCTTTAACATGGTGACAAATGCAATGCAACATATACACTATGCTTTCTCTTGTTGACAGAAATGCATGTGTCAAATTGTCCAGTGCACTGAAATGTGTTTGATTGACTTAAATGAACCCAGAGGGTTAGGAACCAGATACATTATTTTGGTCTGGGCTTTCAAAATAAAATTATAAAAGAAATTTACGCTTATTACATTACCACTATACATGGAAAATGTTTTTCTCTTCCAATTCAAGGAAAATAATAGCTAAGTCAACCATCTTTTCATGTGCAGATAGATCTTTATATGAATCACTGCTATTTCAAATTAATGAACCAACTTTCATGATTAAAGCACACAATAAATTGAACTTCTGAATTTCTTGATGATGATGTGGTAATGTTAATTTTTTCTGAAAAACTTAATTTACTTCTACTAGCTGCCTTTCCTTTTCAACCTATACACTTAATCATAGCAGTTTTTATAATGATCATACATGTAATGTGCACACACAGCCTTTTGTTTCCAAAGTTTCCCCTGAAACTACAAAAAAAACCTTGGCCTCTCAGCACATCTGAAACTGTATTACAAAGGCACGAAACAAAGGGCAAGAAATCAAAGAGCTGGATTTTCAAAGCTCCTTTTGATAATCTAAGTGGAGACAATTCACCTAGTTACTTTTCTCTATTTTAAATTCTATTAATTGTTTTCCACCACATCTGCTCTCTAGTGTGACAGGGATTGCTCTTAACAGGAAGTAGTACAGAAGATGAAAGGAAGAAAAAACCCAAACGAAGGTGCTGTGATCTTTACAAGTAGCTGCCCTGAAAGCACAGCCACAATGTATGAAGTCACATGGCCAGAAGATTTCTTTTGTAGTGTTTCCAGTTGTATAATACACATTTTGATGTATTAAATTAACCATGTGCATAGGCCAGCACTTGACCAATGTTCCACTTAGATGTCACTTAAGCTCTGGCCACCTCTGTCCTTTCCTACAGCCTTTTGTGCAAGAGTTAATCTAAGAGGGAATAGCTAACCTCATTGCTAGGAGGAAGAGAAAGGACAAAGCAAGATTTTGAATAAGAACGGGCCAAAATCTGACTAAGTAGCTTCAAAGTGATCTTAATAGCTTTTGTGCAGGAAAAGAAATCTTTAATTTGCCACGGGAGTGAGTTTCTTCTGCTTTTATCATGCAAAAAATCATGAGAAGTTTTTTTTCCAAGCAATGACCTAAGATTTTGATATGGCTGTGACCTTGTATCAATAGAGAAATGAAAACAGGGTAGGGACAGATAAGTGCATGCAATGGTCCCTTTAAATAGTTTTTGACATGTTTTCATGCTTTTTTCCCTGGTGATAATTCAAGAGTTCTATCAGATAATTACATAAATATATGAGATGTGCTCCCCTTCCAAGGAAAAGGTTAGTGCCATCATAGGCCATGTAAATCTTCTTTTATGAAAAGGAAAGCAAATGAAATGATCACCTAAGTCAAGGTTTTATAAAATATTGACTGGGATTATGCTTGCTGTGGGAGTAATTTTATTTTAATCCCTCATTTGAGATTCTATTCCTATGTATATTAGATGACCAATCAAGAGATGTCATTGAACAGCAGGTGGGAATAAGGTCAAAACTGCAATATTCTTACCTTAAAAATTTTTGAATATTTGTTTTATAGACTTGAAAATAATGGCATTGATCCTTATGTTCTGCTGGTATTCCTCCTAGCTCCAGCTGTGTGGGAAATGGAGAATATGTTGGTTCCAAGGAATGGCAAAATTGATTCCAGACAATGCTTGTTGCCAGTATTTGATATAATCGATACTACTTAATTTCTTTAGAAATAGATCAGAATTTTAATTTCGTAAAAGGTGTTTTTTAAGAGATCACAACATTTTTATTTATTGAAAATCCAGGACCTGAATTTGTTGTAATCCTGGTGGTTCCACAATTCCTGGGAAGGCTGGTCCCTCTGTCAGGGTGCTGCAAACACACAATAGTTAAATGTGTTGGCAGCCCAATTATTGCTTTGAGTTGCAGGGCATTTTACCTGGGTGTAGCTCTAAATGCAGGTTCAAAACAGGGAGTGAGAGGGAAATTTTGCTTTCACTGGAATGCAGTCCTTAGCAATAAGATGCAAACTTGCATATTTTAGTTCATGTAGATTTGTTTGACATTTCGATGAAGAACTTTTAAATCTTGAAAATTATTTCAGTGCTGAATTCTCTGCAGTACCTCCCACAGCAAATTTCCAAGTAAGACTTCTAAGAAAACATAAATGTCTGCACAAAAGTTTCTGGAAATGCAACAAACCAGGTCTTGTAGCCTAAACAAAGCCCAATAGATACCCAGTAACTGGAGAGTTTTAGTACTTAGCTGAGAATAATCTTTGGATGTGTGACTTCAGTGTGTTGTATCTCATAATCTTATTTTCAAAAAGAAGAGAAAAAAGTAGCTAGTAATACTTAAAAGGCTGCTTTGACAATTAATTGAAGTATGTACAGCAGCACTAAAACACCTTAGCATCACAAGTCACTGCCAAGTGCTATTGTCATTATTCTGGGATGAACAATAGCAGCAGCCAGAGACTGGACCAATCCAGGACTAAAAATACCCAGGGATAAAGACTTCCAGAAGCTTCAAAAGGAGCAGTCACCACAGCTCGAGGCAGTACACCAGGAGAACTTCCCTGTGCCTTTCTCAGTCAATGGTTTCACACAGGTTACTCATTAGGCTTTCATTTGAACAAAGCCAGAACGACGGTTTTTTTGTGAAAATTCCTTTACAAAAATAAAGTTCACAGATTTTCTTCACAAAAGCATACAAAAGAGTTCTTGAATCTACCCACACTTTATTTTCACCTGTAATCATTCTGGGAATTTTCCTCACCCTGCTATCTAACATGGGTTTGTAATTATTGTCTGTCATATAGTAATTTGTAGGCAAAGTTCTCCTGTGTTCAAAATTGCTGGATAAAAGTTTTTGTGATTAACCTAAGTTTGACACAGCTATGTAGGTACATTATAATCAATAAAATTCTAAATTATAGGAGAATGTATTTTTTCTGACTGTAATGACAATGAAGAAGTAAATCATTAGTGTTTATATAAAGTGAGTAGTTTAGAGAAATTGTGCTGATAACTACACCATGGAAAAAAACACTTCACAGACATTCCAGAGCAGTCCTGGAAGATGTGCCTGTGCCACACTTCACGTGAAGTTAATAATACTTGCCTCTATAACTCTCTGAAATACCCATATTTCTTTCTCTTCTGAAATTAATGCTCTTCTTTATGCCATACTCCAAGACAGGCAAGATATTTTCTTCCCCTTCATGTGATAGAAATTTGAATTAATTCACTATTGCAACGGATTTAATTTTGATCCTTGCGTACCTGCATTTGATAAGGAAACAAGGAGAAATTTAAAATTATCTAGATTGGGTATGCAGAGTTTTTAGTGCAGTGGAGACTTGGTCAAGGGTGGGCTGCACACAGGAGTGATGTCTTGGTGTACTTTGTGCACATGCAAAGGCACAAGAATACAGGCTGTCAGTTTGCAAATTGCATTTCTTGGACTTTTGCCTGCAGTACCATAAGACTACTGAAGGGCACTGGTAACTGTAGGTACCTTCCCAAGTCACATTTGACACTTTGTATGAGTTTTTACTTTTGCCATGTTTTTAGGTGACAGTATATAGGGGCATTGTTTCAGGAGTAAAAGGCTTGAACTCACAGTGTTAGAGCCCAACTTCTGCATACAGACACATTTTGATGGATGATGGCAAATTGTGGAAATCCATTAATGTATTTTTATCTAAGGGTGGCAACTACTAGGTTTTGGAAGGTTAAAGGAACCAGCAGTGGTATATCTATTCAACCCTTCTGAGAAGGTCCTTTTTCCCCAAAATAAATTATGGAAGCTATCCCATACCTTCACTATGATTTTGCATTCTGCAATGCCATTGAGCAATAATTCTCAAGAGGTATTCCCAATGTAAGGGAAATTCTGAACAATTAATTGTGAAGTGATGTACAGATAATTTTGAACAGCGAAAAGGAAAGATATGCCCATTTTATTTGGCATATAAAGGAATGCTCAAGCTCTTAGAAAAATCTTTCTCATATCTCCTGAACAACCTTGAGGGATCCTTCTGCCTCCTTCTTTGAATGCACTCATAAAAAAGACATTTAAATCCTTCAAACTTGTTAAAGATTTAATTCTGTGTACTGTATGCTGCAATAATCCAATTTTTCTGTGTCTAATTAATTACTTAAAAGGAGAAAAAGAACTTGATACTTATTACTATCTAGATTCATGCAAGAAAATCCCATCTTTGGTTGTGTTTTAAATATTTATCTTTTCATCTTAAGTGATGATTCGACTGGTTTAGAGACTGTGAGTGTCTGTTAGCAAGGAGGCTTAACTACCAGTTTAATAGGGAAATAGCATTTCCTCAGTATATACAGTAATAATCATGATTTTTTCTTCCAGAACTACTGCGTAAAACTCAAAGCTTAAAAAAAAAAAAAAAAAAAAAAAAAAGAAAAAAAAAAGAAAAAACATTCCACAGAAAATTTGATTTGGTTTTATGGAAGTGAAACTAAACTATTTTCATGGCATGGCCTCCTGGAATGCTCAGATAAATTCAGAGTAATGGCTTCATTGCTTTGTATTATGTTGTCCCTCCAGGTTTTGGTTGTCAGCAACAGAGTTTTATATAAATTTCAATCAATGAGTCAAATTCTATGCCCTCCACTCAATTTTTTTCTCAGATCTTAATTGAAAATATCCTATTAAATAAAGTGTCTTAATGCTTATGCTAAGAAAAAATGTTCAAAAAATATAAATTTAGTATGCATTACTGTTCACTGGGTTAAAACCTGGCTGGATGCTGGCCCAGAGATGGTGGTGACTGGAGATCCATCCAGCCAGGCTGGTGGCCAGTCACAGGTGGTGTTCCCCAGGACTCAGTTGGTATAGCCTGAGAGGAGGTTGTAATGAGGAGGGGACTGTTCTCTTCTCCCAGGTAACAAGAAATAGGAGAAGAGGAAATGGCCTCAAGTTGCACTATGGGAGGTTTAATTGAATATTGGAAAATATTTCTTCACTGAAAGGGTGTTCAGATCTTGGACCAGGCTACTCAGGAAAGTAGAACCACCATCCCTGGAAATGTTGCACAAACACATGGACATGGCCCTGGGGAATGCTGTGTAGTGATGAGCATGGTGGTGCTGGGTTAATGGCTGCACTTGATGATCTCAGAGGTATTTTCCAGCCTAAATGCTTCTATGATTCTCTGACTGAGTCAGAGATAAGGATGGGAAGGAAAAAAGGAGCATCCACTTAGAGCACATGAGGAGCCAGGAATCTGTATGCATGGCTGAGGACACCTCTAGATCAGCAAGAGGAATCGTGACATGGTGAGCAATTAAAAAAGTGAGTGAAGTATCTCAGCAGCCCATGAAAAAATCCTTTCAGTCCCTGTTGTAGAAGCCATTGGGGAAATTCCTATTCCAAGGACACTTTTTAAATGGAAATAACAGCATGGTCTTGACAGAGATTGAAGTCTCAGAGGAGGAAGTTATGGAGCGACTCAGCAACTAGGACAGCAGAATATTCATTTGAGAGGCCTGAAGTAAGTGTGAAGTAGCAGAGTTAATGAAAAGAAATTTATCCTTAAAATGGTAACTATGCTTGAAATAGGAAAGTCACTTCCTCTGATTGAAACAGAACCCAGGAAAAATCCTGCAAATTACACCTTGGCAAATTGTAATTTTGCTCAGGGGAATGCCCTGAAAAGCCTAATTAAAGAGTAAGGTAAGTAAGTGTAACCTGATATAATCATGCCAATCCTGCTCCTCTAAGGAAAAGTGTGACTCAGTTATCATGCAGAGTTGTTTGAAACAGTCAACAAATTGGAGAGGTAGAAGTGAATTAATAGATCACTTGGCTGCTGGCAAAAATAAACTCTTAAAACAGGCACAGAAAATTTTTAAATGTCCACAAGGACAATTATGATAACAAATCACCACAATAACAAGCAGAATATAATGTGGAACTTCCTGCAATGTCCGAGATTTTCCTCATATTTTTCTTTGCCTGTTCCCAAGAGCATGCAAGCACAGACCAGTGAGTATATGAGAGGCAGCACTGGGTGTGTGTGTTCTGTAGATATATGGCATATACATATTTACACATATATGACTTATCAACAACATCTGCATGGCATGCACAGTTGTACAAATATGTCATACACACAATGAATATGCACTTGTGAATATGGCAGGGTGAAAGGGAAGGTGCACTGGGAATACATCAGATTTTTCTAAACGTGACAAGAAATTTTCTTGGGGTACAAGGTGCAGGACATTCTTTGTGTCAGTAGAAAACCCATAGATATTGCAGTGTTGATGTGAAAAATAAATCAGAAATCATCCTTAACAGCTTATGTTTTGGACATGAACAATTGCTTAGCCAGTGCTCATGAGTGATCTCACAAAGCTTAGAAAATAAGGCTAAATATCTTTATCTCAAGTGAAAAATGAGATTTTTAAAATCATGAACAACTGCATACTTTCAGGAGCAGAACTTCTGACATTCATTTTCACAAAACAGACTTTACATCTTTTAATATTTACCAAGATATTTTATGGATAGTGAAATGTCTAAAACAAAAAAAAACAACAAAAAAAAATTAAACCAAATCAACCAACCAACCAACCAACCAACCAACCAACCAACCAACCAACCAACCAGCCAACCAAAAACCAACAGAATTTGCTGCCCTTCAGTTGTAGGGAATTAGACACTCAATCCTTGGCAGGCCTCAAAACCCAACTTCTAGATGGCTTAATCCACAGTTTCTCTTTACATTAACATCTCCTCATCTCCTTCCAGTCCCAGGAAGAAATATTTCTCTGTCTTTATAGTTATTGAGTTTGTGATTGATGGAAGTTAAAGTGAAGGAAATTACTCTATATTCAGGTCCATGCAGTCAAATATCATGGGATTTCCTTGCCCTCAGTCCTCCCTTTCATTTCTCTGTGTAACCAAACAGGACAGGGTAAGGTTTTTCCTGCAAGAAGCGTGGGGAGTTTTTCTGGAGCTGATAAACCTCACTGAGTGCTTGCTCTGAGTGACAAGGGCCATACATAGCAAGGTCCTCAGGCCAGCTCTTTCCAACAGCAATCAAGATCCTTGAAGGATCTCAGCAGCACAGGACTGGCAGGAGTTTCACAGGATGAGAGAGAGAAAGAGGAACAATCCCCTTGTATTCCTCCTTGTCCCCTCTCCTCTTTTTTCCCTGTCACAAAGGAGCTGTCTTGAAGAGAAATCTGCCAAATACAAGCACAGTGTTGCAGTGAGGATGAAGAACACCTAATGGTAAAATGTGGGATGAAAATGAAGAAAGAACTGTATGACCTTAAGAAGTGGAGTAGTGCAAATGGGATCAAATATAATAACAGGAAAGTGAAAGACCATGTACTGAGGAGGAAAGGAATTTCTGCTATAACCTGGGAGCTGATCAGCCAAAAGTGACAGAGTGGAAGGAGGATATGGGTATATGAATTAGTCACAGAATGTCCCTGAGCAACCAGCATGGTGTGGCTGTAGGAAAAGATTAATTTTGTACTTGGGAATATCAGAAAGGATGTGTCTGGCACAGAACAGTGAACTACATATTTTGTACAAGACTCTGGTAAGACTTTGTGTATATAATTGTAGCTACCTTTTTTTCAGGGAAAATTAGGGTGGAAGAAGAAATTTAGTTTAAAGGACAGTGGCAGTATCACTAAGACAGTCCAGGTTTGGTCTCCTCCAGTCTATGTTTCTGAATGAAGGGGGAATGAACACTTTGGTCTAGTATTATTATATTTTTTTTCTGAATCTGTGTATAAAGCATGGAATTTAAGGCAGTATTTTCACTAGACTGATTTTATATATCTCAGTAAAGCCTTATAATGCACAAATGTTGCAGCTGAATTTTAAGCAACACAGAGCAGACTAAACTCCAGATGATCTAACTTTCTCACCACGTGTTGGTACTGTTCCAACAGTGTCTCATTTCCTTGGGATGAAAACAGGTGCAATTATTAAATACCCTCTGGTTTAAGGGTGTGTGCCCTTCCTGGGGCAGCTTCTACTTGGAATTAATACCGTTTAATCAGCTGCCACCTTTCTCTTCCCATTGTGGTCCATTTTTCAATGATGACAATTCAAAGAAATCTAGACAACAGCTAATCTCAAAATATGTACCCATAAAGAAAAATCAATATTATCACTCTTTTCAAGCTATTTAAACAAATGCCTGTTGTTAACATGATTTCAATAAATCTTGAGAATAAGGTGATTTCATCTGTTTGACATTTAACAGCACTTTTTTTTTCCTGCTGATCTGAAATCATTCCTGCTGACCTTGAAATCATTATTACCAAGAGTCTAGTAAAACTCTAAGCCATTATAGTTTCTTTTCTCTACAGGCAGCAGATAGTTGGGTTTTTTTTAACGTTTTCAATTTAAAGTTTATAATTAAAGTAATTTAAATTGTAAGGCATATAATTTTAGTACAGTAAGTAGAAGAAAAATTTTGATATTTTTTGTGCCCTGGAACTCAGAGGTCTAGGTTTTGAAAAAGACTTAGGTTTATTCATCTGACACTAGTCAGAAAATTTTAACTTGTATTGACACACAGTCATCAGTGAAAGGTGGATTGTTAATGAAATGATTTGGTAAAGAAGAAAGTTAGAGCTCTCTACTGCTTAAGATGGAAATCCAAATGTATGGCTTTGAGAAAACAGACACAATCACATGATCTGAAAGAAAGTATTGCAGTCATAGCCTTTGGCATGGCCACAGCCAAGGTCAGAATAAATTCCCTGGCTGGTATTTTAACCCATGCTAAGTGAATGGTCATTAGGCAAGTTGTTGTAGTGTTGTCACCTGTGTCTCACAATCTTTGAGACTGACAGGGTCAAGTGTGGTCTGGGAATGGTGGGATGGTGAACCAAATTATTTTGTCTTTTTTGGTATTGGTATAGGTTTGTAGAGGTAAAGTAGACAGCAAGAATGTGACTGTAGAGAAAAGAAGATGATTTCTGCACCAGTACAGAGCAATAAAATCATGTTTGATAGTGAAACTCACCCTGCAGAGCTCTAACATCCATTGGCAATTGCATGCAATACAATCTTGATAGAAAATTGTCTTATTCACTCAGTGCAGATGGTACCCTAGCAGGCAGAATCAAAATCAAAGAGAACTTACCTTACTCAAGAGCTTCCATTATTTTTGACAATTCAGAAGATGAAAACTTGAAGATTTCTTATGATGCTTGTTGTAGACAAGGGATAGTGTTCAGAGAACTTGACAATATGGAAGATAATTCAATGGGAATTTTTATTTTCACAGTGAATCAGTGAACTTTCTATTCCTGTATTCTTCCCAGAAAAAGATTGCTTGTTTGGTTTTTCTTTTTAATGGAGGGATTTCAGTAAAAGAATATGAAAATGCATTCTGGAATCTGTTTTTAGGAAAGCCTTTGGATAGTAATATACTTACTCTGCTTTCACCTCTGTGTTCTAACATCCAGATGGTCAGAGTGATGGCTCTGAAATAGTTGCTGAATAATGCATTTGTCTGATAATATTCAGTTCAGTGTTTGCACTGACTATTCTCAAGTTGTTGTGTCACTCTTAAACATAACCATCCATTTCACTTAGCCACGTCTGCCATATTGCCCAACATGGGGCTGCTTTCTCAGACTTTCTAATTTTCATGTATAAAATGTTTATGAATTTGGATGCTAAAAATGTTTATGAGTAATTTACCATGCATGCTGGGCTATTTCAAATGGCTTATTGTGTCTGTCTGCACCATCTGCAGAGTAAGTCACTAGACTTTTCAATTATCCCCATGGGAAAGGAGGTTTTTAAGGCTTTAGTTTGTTCTAATCAATGCATTTGCCAATGCCCCATAAACTGCATATTGAAAGTAGAAAACCCCCAACTTTGTAAATATATTAGCTTTTAAGTACAGCTAGAAGTTAAACATTTGGATCAATGGCACACTAATTAATACTGAAATTCTGTGCCCTTCTTTAGGAAGTACAATGTTAATGACATCAGCTCTGGCCCAAAGGGAATCTTCCAATTCAGTCAGAATAAGTACAGAAAACTGCTGGCAGCCCTTCCTTTAGATTTCAGTTATGTGAAAGCATCTTTGATTCTAAGATAAGTGACTATGCAAAATGGCATTCTTTGGCTCTTCATATTTGCCATTGTTTTCCCTCTCAGATCAGTTTACACTTCAAAAGCTGATTTTTCCCTCCATGTCCTCAGAGTACAGGACCTTGAGATTCCAGCTACAAAAATGGAGGGTCAGAATGTAATCAGACTTACTAGATCCTGCAGAAAACCAATATAGAAAATATTTTTTCCCCTAATTAGCAATACAATACAATATACAATATTTTGAAAACATTAATATTTTCACCGAGAGATTGAAATTGTGATCATTTAAGATATCAAGAGATATGAGTTCTGTCTTTTTTTCCTATTTCCAAAATAAAAGTATTCATGTTACTTTAGCAGATCATCTCTTACAAACAGAAAGTAAGAGTTGTAATTAAAAGAAAAATTGTCTAGCACAACCCTAATATATGTAATAATAATAATAATAATAATAATAATAATAATAATAATGATACTCAAATATTTTTATTTATTAGAGGATATATTTACAAATCCTGAAGTGGTTATTTCACTGCTATATCTGTTAGACAGAGATTCTCTCTGCACACAGTTGCATCACCTGCAGTGATTGCTCCCAGTTCCACTAAAGATAAAAGAAACAAAATGAGTGTTTCAGACAGGTTAGAATAAACACCATATGAAAGTGCTTTGGGCTAACATGAGTGACTGTGCCTGAAGGACAGAGCCCATTTATAGAGAGTGATGAATGGCATGGGGTGGAGGAAAGTGTGTAGTATCTCCAGCAGGCACAGCAAGAATCAGAAAGGAAAGTGTGCCTGCAGCCTAAGTCATACAAATGTGGGAAAAGGATCCTGGGATGGAATGTTTCTCACTTTTACCATTGTACCCATTATATCTGTAAAATATGCTTTTGTATAAAAGCAAACTTCCCTACCAATGCCAATAAAGTCTGAAGTTATGTGTTAAAAGTTCTCCCAAATAACAGAGAATTAGGCTCACCTTTCCACTCTTCTAATATAACAGGAGGGTTAATTTGGAGATGATAGTGAATATTTCCAATCTCAACTAAACTGTTTAGCATGCTAAAGGATGAGAAATGCATTGCCTTATTTACAAAGCATATTTAGGTCATGCTCTGCATTGGGGCTAATCTCATAGAACAGCTAATGTGTGATGTGCTTCTCTCCTTCCAATGATACTAGAAACAAAACTAAATAAAAAACCCCATAAATGCAGAAAAAGAATGAGGGATGAAAATGCATCCAAACAATGAAATGCAGTGTTACTGAAGTCACATTGAGTTGGAAGAAAATAAAGATGCTTTTCATGTTCCTTGCAGAGTGGGCATGTACAGAGTATGCTTTATAAACTAGTTCATACAGATGGTACATAAGCATGTTAGACTTAAAAACAATGGACATGCATATAATGCCATTGTGACTGCTTCAGTTCTGACCATATCATTTCTATACATACAATTTTCTTCATCTATAACAAGGAAAAGGAAAATTTCTTTTGCACAGCTGAACATCTGCTGCAGGGTACAAATTTTGACATATTGACAGATTTTAGTCTGTAATATTATATGGAGAAGAAAAAATAATCCTCTTGGGTATTAAATATTTCAAGCAGTAACTTAAATATGCTGGAAATATGTTGTACTTATTTTAAACCCACAGCTAGCATCCAAGGCATTTATATATTTCTGAAAAGGATCAGCAGAGTTGATTCTTTTTGTTTAAAGTTTACTTTAAGGATGCAATCTACTGTTTTGTTTTAGAGAGATTATATGGAAGCTGCAGCAGCATAACTTTAAATGGGATGATGTCAAGGCTGGCAAACACAGAACTGAGAACAATTCTGAGAGGAACTGGGGTCCCTTGAATCTCTTCAGGGGTACTATTTGCATTCCTAGTTTCTGGGCAGAATAGTTTCCTTTTGCCTGACTGCTTTCCAGTGGGTCAAATGGATTTAATAACAAGGGACTCTAAAAGTCTGTAACACAAATGCAGTAGGGAGATTTAAATTACATAAGGTATTCAAGGCCTTTTCAAAGCCTGGAACATCTTAAACCTATCCTAGTCCATCTTTCCTGCTGAGATACCATTTCAGATAATTGGATCTCCTGCTATGTGCAGAAGTCAGGTGCAGATAACACCCAGCTTCATGTATCTAGAAGTAAGAAGAGATTTTCTGTCATGCAGATGTCAAATTGGTTAAAAAAAAAAAAAAAAAAGAAAGGAGAAATACATAAAATGAAAAGACCAGCTGACTTAGTCTTTTCACGCACATGAAATCTGAAATACCTTTTCTTAAATGAAAAAAAAACATCTCAAGAATATTCTGTGAAGATTCAGGTGCCAGGTTGCAATCACAAGGTCGTGTTAATCTCATCAGTGTTCCAAGACAGGTAAAAATAGTAGGAAGAAATGTTTTCTGTCATCACTGGCTTGCTGGGACACATTGCCTTTTCCGACTGGACCAAGCCTTAGTAATTCATGGGATCTGAAGGTTACTCAAATGTTCTTGAGGTCTGTCTGAACCTGGAACATAAAATGAAAATGGCACCAGTCCTGTTCTTGCTGTATTAATTGCAGTGAGCCCCTGAAGGCACTAATTAGCCAAATGTCACAATAAGCAGTTTTATATTTTTGCTTAAACTTGACAACCGCTTAAGCTAAGGTCTGAAACAATGGTGAAACAATCAGAGAAACTTTATTACAAAAAATGATGTGCTGGTTTGGGCTGGAGTAGAGTTAGTTTTCCTCACAGTGGCTGGTATGGGGCCTTGTTATGGATTTGTGTTAACCAGAGGGTTGATGTTTTTGCCTTTTGTAACACTGTTTTCTTATTTCAAACACACATTCCAACTGCTGAGGCGTGAATTTCTCCCCACGTCATGTATGCATGTGAATATTACTCAGTTTGTGTGTGAATCATTCAATAAATGTATATTTGATGGTAGAAAAAAAGCAAGGAGCGTTACAATGAGCAAAATATCTTAGATTATGAAATGAAGCTGTGCAGCAGACATTTATATTAATACTACAGAATGTATGTATACATGTTTAGATAAGGTCCTGAAGCCAGTCTAGGTTTTCTCTGTGTGTTTTTCATATAATCTTAGCAATGCATTAGAAATATATTCCATCCTCCTCTGCTGGGTTTGTTGGTTTAAATCTTCAAAGGAGCTGAGTAGTTGCTAGTTGCTAAAAAGTTGTTAGTTGCTCTTTGTGTCTCTAAAAATGCCTTTATTTTGGTCTAAGGTATTTGCTACCTGCAGTAGTACAAATAGTACCTGATCACAACTCATTACCTGAAGTCTTAATGGGACTTGTAAAGTTCCACAAAGTTTAAGTAGCTCTTATTCCTAACCCACTTGAAATTCCTTTTTCACTGAAATATAATGCTTTCAAAATCTGGCTAAACTAATGAAAAAAAAAACAAAACATCTATTAAACAAAGAGAAAACACACTGGTTTGGGCAGTGTTTGAGTCTAGCTCTAGACTGCCATTCTAAGAGCTAACATTTCATACCTTTGAGCTGATAAAACATGGGTGATGTAAAATGCTCCCCAGAGACATCTAATTCTTTCTAATTCAAGACCTTAAACTTAAGGAGCTTGAAAATTCCCATGTGCCTTGAACACCCTTTAGGTGTCTTTCAGTTTTTGAAGAGAAAGTATTGTCACAATGATTAAAAAAGGACTTGAAACAGATTAATTTTCTATTATAGTCATAGATCTAATAGGTCACAGAATAGTTACTTGTCCATATGACACTTGTCATTTTATCTAGCTTCATTAATAATGTATGCAAATATTTATAAATACATATATAAAAAAAGGCTGCCACAGTAAAATAAAGCAACATTATTAATGTTGTTGTTACATTTTTGTGATTTTTGTGTACCTTGTAGCATAAATATATCCTCTTCTATGCAGAGGCATAGCTTTCCTCCTGCTGTTCTTTATTGCTTAATCTTACAATCTCGTTGTGAGAAAACAAAGAGTTTAGGAGTACGGTTTGTATGAGCACAATTTCAGAAAATCAGCACAAAATCAGGGATCTTTTCTGAGTTGGTTTCTTTTTTACTGCTTCACATGAATGAACAATCAATCAAATTTGAGTCTAGCTCTGAAATTTGAAAACAAAGTAGTTACTTGCTCTGTAGTTGCCTTTTATTTTAAAAGACTCCAGCACAACAGAGAGCATTTTTCACTGTTAATGCTTAGTCCTGTGCTAATTTGTTTTCTCTTTATTAAAGGAATGAGTGGCAACTGAGGTTTCCTTTTCACCTGCAACACAACCAATCAGAACATTACAAGTAACATTAACAGAGTATAATAATTTCTCATCTATTGATGACCTTTAAAGAGAATTGTAGTTATTACCTTAGAAAATTCTCTCATTTATTACCTGTCTCTTCATTGAATTTCAATGCCTTTACCTAGGAGAAATATAGATGCTTGGCTTCAAAACAGAGAAATAGGATTTTATTATTATAATGGCTCCAGGCAGTGAATCTAATTCAAAATTTTTCACAGTATCTGGGATTTTTGAAGATGGTGATGGTTACTAGACTGGGCAGTTCACTGCAGAGAATAGAATGAGTTTATATCTAAGGGCTAAATTATTTATAATGAGTATTTTCTCAGATCTAGCAGAAGTTCATTAAATTGATTAGGTGTGCTTGCTGGATAGCAATAGAAGAGTTTGGTAGTGGTGAAGTCCTTTACATTGTAAGCAAAAATATAGATATTGAGATGTGAAAAATGTTTTTGAACATTACTTTACAGAAGTCAAACAAGTCCATCTTTGGCACTGCAAAACTCAGTGGAAGAATTAGTTTTGTAATTCTCTGATCCCAGGCGCTTCCAAATATCTTTTATGTCACCTTCTTGGTCCCAGTGTTCTGGCAATAGGCACAGAAGTGCAGAATTGTTTCTGATAGGAGAAGCAGGGAAGTTTTACATTGTAGTTAACTCCTTTTGGCATTCCAGTGCTCCAGCCTTTTCTATGGTTGAGTATTTTCCTGACTTGTCAAGCAAAGACTGTTCTACCTGGATCTACCTGTTCTTCAGCTCAACTCCCACATAATGGCAGGTGTTGCTAATCCTAAATGGACACAACTAGTCTTCAGATTGAGAGTTACAGGCTAGAAGATTTTTTAAACTCTCTGTGACATGTTATAAAAAACTATTGGCTCAGTGAGTAGTAATGGTTAAAAAAATAATGTATATCATCAGATATAAAGAAGGAGGTGGAAAATGCAATTTTACGTCCATATAAATTCTTAATGTGGCTACACTGTTAGTGCTGCATTCAATTCTAGAGGGATCAGAGACTATAGATAAGGGAAATTAAAATAACCAAGAGGACAAAGCAGCTGCCTCACAAAGAGAGCCTAAAAATCCTGGGATCCTTCAAAAGTCTGGAGACCAGAAGGGCAAAGGAGGATATGGCTGAGTCCAGTCACGAAGCATTGCTGTGTTGAATGCAGAGGGGATAGAGCAAGTGCCACCATCCTACCACTAAAAGAAACCAGATGAAGGTTTATTCCAAACAGATAAAATGTAGTTACAGGCAGAAAGTGTATTTCTATCTTCTGTCTTCCATCCATCCATCCATCCATCCATCCATCCATCCATCCATCCATCCATCCATCCATCCATTTCTAATTCCTGCCTTTTTTCATGGTGGCTAACGGGCTGACGGAATTTTCTTGCACAGAAGCTTGTGGAAGCAGAGAATATTGTCAGGTTCAGAAAAGAATCAGGCCAAATAATGCAGAGACTGAATAAAAGGGAATAGGCAGGATATGTCTTACAGGTTTGTGTTCTCGGCCTCAGGGGCTCTGGTGGCTTTAGTCAGAGCAGGATAATTGGCCAGGTTGAGCTGACCCATTTCTAAAACTCTTAAAATAATTTATTGTGCTGAAGCTGCTCATTTGTATGTTTGTTAGTTTCCTCTTTTAATTCTCAATTACTGATAGAATTTACCTGGGCTATCTCTGCCTATATTTTTACCCGAGTTTTTAAGGGAAGGGGCTTCAGTTACACTGAAAACTCCAAACTAAATCATAATATTCCAACAAATGCTTAGATTCATAAAATTGTTATTTAAAAGATTATAATTTTGAATATCCAAATATACACAATTTGGTTTACTTACAGAAGTGGTATGACCAATTTGATGATAGACACAAATAAAATATGTAATTCGTGCTTCTCTAAAATAAAACATATCTACATTGGTGTTTCCATGGTGTTCTCTAGAATAAATGGTGAGGGCAAAATGTACTAATTTGATACAGAGTCATTTCACAAGGTTATCACGGATTTTCACAGGTACTTCTGTGCAAACGTGGTTTCTCAAATATAGAGTAGCATGTACATTGATAATGACTTTCCAGAGGTTGAACTAAGAGATTTAAATTGTGGGCTCCCAGTTAATCTTGATCAGCACTATTTAATACAACACAAAAGCTAATCTGCCCCAGATGCTATAACCTCACAGTTAATGAGGCTTGTTTTGAATCTGATTAGAATTTTCTTCTCAGGGCCAGCCTAAGTTCAACAAATCATGGTAAAAACTATTTGAAACAGCACACTTAGGGATCTTTGCCCTGTCTTCTTTAATCAAGCTTTGCAGACTGAAGCAGTTTCAACATTTTCCAACATTGTTTTTGGGCTACTGCCTTGGCCATAATCCATATTTCTTTAGCAATTTGAAAGAAAATATAACAATCTTACACCCAGGATAATCTTTAAGGTTTCATACATATGAACCACAGCAAAAAGTCAAAGCATGTGGAAGAAAAGAGGACTGGGGTGTCATGGTCAAAGTAAGGATGTTGCAGAAAAAAAGAGATAATTCTTGCTCCAAATCTTGTGTGTTAAAAGAGAGAGGTTAAGTTAGGGGAGGCTTCATCCTCAAATTCCATGTATCATTTCTGTCATCAGAGCACAGTAATGGGAGCTGTCACATCCAATTCTCCAGGTCACAAAGCAGAGAATGTTCTTTATATTTTTGTTGTGATGTAAACTACCCACACTGGTGTTTGCATGACTCACAGGAAGCCACATGGAAATGTGCTGCCCACCCTGCCTCTTGGCATGTAAGATTTCCTTTGGATGTGTTCAGAACACCTCAACATAATTTGCTTCTTCAGCTCTCAATGGTTTCCTAAACTGCTGTATATATATTTTCTTATTCATATGCCATATATACACACATAAAGTTGGTGGATTCCTCTAGACTGTAAGGAGACTATTTTCTACTCTGCAAAGATTGGTGTGTGAAAGGTAGGCTGGCACTTCAGATGCTTCACATTATAAATCATTACCTTCAAAGTCACTGGACAACTCAAACTTCAATAACTTGATCAAGTTTAGAAAGAATCTTGGCACAAATTCTCCATGCAACACGTTGAGAATGTTTCAGCACTGCAGAAATGGAGCAGAATTTTCTAACAGTTTAGGGACTGTTTACTGATACTCAAAGTTGTTTCCTTAAGAAACCATGTCATCTCCTGAACACTGAGCATGTGAAAAAATCTGAGCTTTTTGCCTTCTTCATGAGAAGAGTCAGGCGTGTTCTTTCAAAAATTACTGGTTTTCACAATGGAGAAGTGTGAAGAGTTTTGCAGCTTGGTTCTCCATGGCTTCTTTCTTGTCTCAAAACCCTTTTTTTTTTTTTTCTTAGAACTTCTCTGTGTCACAAAATTGGGAGCCTTCATGGAGAAATTATACTTCCCATTTGACAGTCCATCATTGACAGAAGAGTAATCCATCTATCTGGAAATATTTCCAAAGATTTCATAGGTAATAACAGCAAAAATAACAGCAACATTGAAGTTATGTCAAAATTGTTAACTGAAATACTTCAAATGTCCTAAAATAGATACAATACTCTTCCTGCACTTGCACAGGGAAATGCATGAAGACACATGTGGTAGAATGACATAAAAGATAGAATCTGGTTTGGAAGAAACCTTTACAACCATCCAGTTCCAGCCAGCTCTGCCATGGACAGGAACACCTTCCACTGGACCAGTGCTCTGTCCAGCCTTGAACACTGCCAGGGATGGGGGAATCTACAGCTTTGGCTAGATACAGACAATGCGTGTGATTAATTAAAAATCTTAGTTGACACAAAACTCCAACAATGTCCCTGCCTAAAAATGAAATGTGAGGTGTGAAAATTACTCAATAACATGCATTAGGTTGTAGGGTAGTATTGAAAAGTTGCTTTCTTGCACTTTTTTTGCATAGGATGAAGTACAGTAGGATTACCACAAGGGCTATTGTGACATTTTAACAATATCTGACTAACCCACATAAGTTTAATGCAATGTTCTAAGAACCTAATACACATTTTCTTCTCCTGGTATTGACAAAAATGGGACTGTTACTTTACAGACTTCCCTTCATCAGGCACAAAACAAATTTCTTTTGCATGTACCAAAGTAGCTGCCCTATGCTGTCTCTGATGATCTTGTTGAATGGAGTGATACACCAGTTGTTCAAGAGAAACACAAAAAATATGCCTTATTCCTATCAAAACTGGTTCAACAAGATTTGTCAGCAAAGATTCGATGGCAAGGTGAACTTGAGTATTTTCTGCATAGAGGGCAAAGTCAGATAAAACTGTCAGGAAGCCCCAGTCACTGAGTCACAAGGTTCAGAAAGATTTCCCCTTGCTTTCTGAACTCCTCAGACTGGAGTCTGGGTACAGCTGCCTCCAGTCTGGTCCCAAACTTCCTCAACAGTTTTATCTATCAGATTATAAATATGTACAGAAAATCCTTTGTATCACCTGGTTATGACTTCAGAGTTTAGCATGCTGTCAGTCTGAGGATTTGTTGTGGCAAGGAATCTCTGAGCCCCAAGGAGGGACCTTGGAAGGTGTCCCTGCTCAGGGAGATCCTGTGCAGCCTGCTGGTGTGCAGGAGAGCTCAGCAGGCCCTGGGCTGTCCACTGGTTATAAAGTAAAATAGTACTCACATTTGCATGCCAGCAAGGCAGTCAAGTCAGCATTCCAGACTGCCCTTGGCTGCCACATTGTCATCCATCCCCCAAAATCCAGAGTAAGCTGGAAGCAGCAATCTCAGCCCCTGCTGGTGGTTATGGCAGGTGGGATGGTGAGAGGAAGCACAACATCATGGGAATGCCTAGAGATACATTTACCTGATTGAGTCTGATGCCACTGATAGCCTTGCAGGAAAAAAAAAAATTCATTTTCTTCTTTGACAGCAACTGCATCTATCTGAAAGTCATGAATTATTGACATGGGCTGGTTTATTACAGCAGCAACTTAAAAGCATACATTCAGTTTATCAAAAAAACTTATCTGTCTTAAAAAAAAGTTTTGCTATTCACAAGGACCATTTGAGAAAATTATTCCACAGTTATGATAAGGATGCATATGTCATAATATGTACTCACAATGTAGAACCATGCCTTTGCATAATTAAACAGCAGCATCACAAAGATTTGAAATTGTTGTAAAAGCCAGTTTTATTAATGTATACCCTGCCCATTAATTATTTAATATTTATATGGTAAAAATCTATTCACTATAATCACTTTAATACCACTCTAATGTTGATTATTTTCCCAGAAAAAAAGACTAAAATTAATTTGGAATGGGATTGGATTCACAACCTTCTGTATCAGTGAACCTTTTAGCCCCCAAACTCCTCAAAGCAAAAACTTTAAATATTTTCTTCAGTTATTGCATCTAAGCTAAATAAGAATTAATTTTGTAAAAGAGTTCTATTGTCATTTATCAGGCACATAATTAATAGACATTTTTACCCAGGTGTTATTCAGAAACCACTTAATTGTGTTTCACACAGCACAAAGCTTATTACATCTATGTTGAATCTTTTTGTGTTGCAATTAATTTAAAATGTCACTGCATTTATTCTTTCTGCAGAAACTGATTTTATACATTCTACTTTGAAGAATCAAAATAGGAGGCCCTATATGTCCAACTCACAGAAGAAATATATTGAGGGAAATATATTGCATAACTGGTTTTCCACTAGATGCTACTTTAGTTTTGTAAAATATTTATGATGACGCCTTAATTTTGAATTTTCTCATAACTGAAGCCTTATCTTAGATCTGGATGCAGCATGTAAGTTCAAAAGTATGTGTTGGGGCTTGTGTATGTGTGTGTCTGTCCAAACCCCAAGTTTTACTGTGGTAAAGGGGTGGCAAGCCAGGCAAATTGTACCCATGGTGTCCTTTGAATGAAGGGAAGGAAGGACATCAGGCCCTTGTGGTCTGAGCAGATTACTCACTACACCTGACAGAAGCAAAGAGGTCAGCTCATCATCAATAATGACTTTGCTACAGAGAACTTAAAATTTTACAGAATTTCTCAGTCTTGTCCCAGATGATCCACTGCAGGTTTTGGTGCCTCAGTACAGTTCCAGGTGACTGTGCTTCATGTCATACCAAGAATGACACTGAGTGCTGCATGTCAGTGCTCCAGACCTTCACCTTATAATAACCTTGAACCATTTTCAAAAGTGGTTTTAAAAATCAGCAAACCTGCATATTCTGGTTTCCTTATATCTTTGCTACTGAGACCTCACAGTCAGAGGAAACCATGGTGTCTAAAGGGAGCTGTGGAGAACAATCAAAAAAAAAGAGTTGGTGGTCCTTAAAATCTCATTATGAGGAAAGATTGTGTTTAGGCTGAAGTATGCCTGGGCCAAGATGGATAATATTTGTGATATTCTAAAGATGGAAGATCCAGGGGTCACAGGAATTATTACATGTGACATAAAGACATAGGGAAGAGAATAAAAGCCAGCTGCTTAAATAGACCAGGTAAAAGTTCAAATTCTCATAATTTTGGAATGAACATTTGATGTTATGCCTCTGCCTCACTGCAGAATTATAGCAACTGAAACATGGATCATTTGGATGGTGTCAGAAACATCTGTTTGGAGTTTTTGTAGTCCAAAGAGTCCCTTCACATGCAGTAAGTTGAATATCATCATCACAAGCAGTCTGTGCACCAATACTACATCCATTGAATATTAAAATAATTCAGTATTAACTATGTTAAAGAAGATATATTTTTAGTTAGAATTAGGAATGCCTATTTTGATTCTTAGATGCCTTGGGCATTATAAAAACAAAATATACTTATTACTAGCAGTAAAAGCAATCTAAGAGTACTGTGGCTGACAAAACAATAAAAGCCAGCAACAGTGCACATTTCTCTAGTGACTTTCAGCACAGGATTCCAAGGTACTTTGGTGCATATAAACATACTACTGAGAAAGCACAGAAGATATGCTGGGCCAGCAACACTGCTCACATTATTCAGGGTAGGAAGTAATTAATAACTTCTTTAATTGAAACCACAGAAAACATTTGGGAGAGAGAATATAATTAGCTAGCTTGGAATTTAGCCAGTGAGCTAGCATTGGTGCACCCTTGCTGTTATGAAAAGTGCCATGGGATTTTCTATACCCTCACTCCAGTTTTACTTCTCTGGGAAAGACAAATTCAGTGCCCTCTTCTGAACTTCTAGGAAAATGCTGGGAGATTTTAAATTCAGGTCAGGCTAGAAAAGCATGCTTAATAACATCTAGAAGACAAAAAGCATTGGATCAAGTAGATAAAAACTTGCCAGATGCATTCATTCTTTTTGTCTGTATTTCAGTTTAGTATCTGTCAACACCAGTAATTGTCTCTTTGGAAACTCAAATCAGAAAGATTTCGTTTTACTTTTCTAGAGTTCTTAATGCACACCGAGACATTAAATAAAAATAACCATTGTGGCAAATTCTTTCTTGTCTTTCTATGTGTACTTTAGAGCCTTTTGTCACTGTCTTGATGAACATTTTTGATACTGTAGCTGTCTCAGAAATACTGTGTTGCACATCATCTTCTGGCATTAGACCCTGCATTGTTTGCCTGAGAGTTGACTTTTTAATTTAACAATTTGAATATGAATGCTTCTGCTTTTCAGAAGACCAGAATGTGAAGTGTTTGGCTGGCTGTGAAAGGCACATCTTTTCCCAAACTGGTGAGACAGATGTTTTCACAGGTTGTCATATTTTGCATTTTTTGCTCCTCTGTCAGTAGTGTTGTGATCTCTGATCCCTTCCATATGGATAGTGGAGAAGCCTGCTCCCAATGCCTGTGGCAAATTGCAAGTACACCATCAAAATGAGTATAAAAACAAGAACTCCAGTTCTCACACCAAATTTTAACTTAAGAAATCAGGCAAAAAACTGTTTATGGGTAAGTCTTTGCTTTTTGTGAGGGAGAAGTGCTGAGGAATCCTCCATGTCAGTTCAAAGGAGTGTAAAAATCAGGAGCTGAAATCTTGTGCAGATGCCTGGCACACACTTTCCTCTTGCTTATTGGAGGTGGACATGGCAAAGGGTCATACTGCATCTTAGTGCCTTCTTTGGCTTTGAAGTCCTAGATGGTAACCCAAAAAAATGCAAAAAAAGCCCTTCTCAGCTTTTTGGCTGAAAAAGGTAAATGGCATTTGAATGTGGTCAACTCCTCCTCCCAACCTGACCCACAGGTGGAGTGGAGCTGCACTGAGTGTCACAGCTGGGAGGCAAAAGGTGGCAGCTCACAGGAGCTCCTTGCTTGTTGTTCTGCATCCCACAGAGATACAGAATAGAGATACAAATAAAGATTTAAAAAACAGAGACTTTCTCTAACTTTTTGGATGAAGTAGAGCAGAGTGAAGTGCCTCTCTCAGAATGGGTTTAGGTGTCAGATGACACTGCCCTTGTTAGTACCTCTGTCTAGAAGAGCACAAGATAAAATCCCTTCACCTTCCTGATCCCTGAAAAAAAACAGGTGAGCTACCATCTCTAGATAGTGAAGAAAAATGAAAATAGGAATACTCATACCATGGTACCATGGTTCTTCCTTAGTCTTGGCAGAAAAGTTCTTGATTGAGATCAATTCCCATTATCTTCTGAGAATGGAAAATGATAAAAATGCATGAATTTTTGCATTTCAGTCCCTTTCTCATTTGTTATTTGCCGCATCCTAGCTGAGATGGGAGACAACTTCTTTTCCAGTATTGCTTCCCTACTGACTGAAGGAAACAGAGTGGATTGATGGAAACAACACATTGAACAAGGTCAGTTATCACTTGCTGTTCCATTCTCACTTCCCACTAAATGAACTGGATGGCCACAGCAGAGAGGGAGGTGGTAAAGGAATGGGGACAGTAGTGCTCTGGATGTTCAAGGCCAGGACAGCAGGCTGGGAATAGCATGAGCACTCCATTGTGGTAGATATTGATGGATATTTACATAGAGGGATGTTTACATAGATAGGCACGTGCAGGTGGACAGCCATTTAGTCACCTTGCTAGATGCTTAGATGTATACATGTAAGGATGGATATATATACTATGCATTTTCTAGTAATGGTGCATGCAAAATATATCTCTTTTCCAGTGTTTATATTGTATTTTAGGGGTTTTTTTTGTTTGTTTGTTTGTTTTTATTGGTAAAGAATTCTGGCTATGGGAATAAAATTATTAATATTGCTGGTATTAAAAGGACTTGAGAGAGTATTTGATACAACAGGGAGGTCTAGAGGAATCTATAACATTCATCTTAACTTTTAGAGTAACATTTCTCTGAGAGGATGAAGAGCACCATTTCTTTATTAGTCTCTCTCTTACTGTATCTATCTCACCACAGTGGACAGCAATTCCATTTTCAATTCTCTGTAATAATAGTGGTGCCTGAAGCCCATTCCAATGGATGAATTCTTGTATGTGGATGGATTCTTGTTCATAAGAAAGTTAGAACTCCTATCAATTTCCATAAATCAGTTTTGTTACTCAGAGAGGTACAAGTAAATTCATTATCTCAAAACTTGTCCAATTCTCTTCCTGGACTCCTCAGTTTCATGTTCTTTTATCTGAGGTAGCATAAGACAGACTTTCAACACAATCTATGCAGGCATGGCTGCACCAGAGGTATGATTCTCAGCTAGTACAGAGAGAGTAGTTGACAATATCTTTATCAGTTTTCCTAATATAATTATTTTTTTTTCACTCACTCTGGTTGATAATTGCTTTATAGTTTTTTTATAAATATTATACTTCTATTCTCTTTGAGTGATAAAGGAGCTGGATGTGAGTACCAACAAGAATTCAATGCTGCTGAATTTCATGAAAATTTGTGTATGCAAGGGCTCAAGGTTTGCAATCATAGCTTAATTTTCAAGGAGTAAATAAAATACCTGTGTGAATTAGTGTAGTTCTGTGTAAATTCAAACCAAGGACAGAAATGGGCCAAGATGGAGCAGACTGCTGAAGAGTAAAAGTTCTTTCAATGATCCTTGAAGGTAGGATATGTATATGTTTTGATCAGTTCTGGTTCTAGAACATCTGAACACCAATTTCAGACAGTAAAGTGTTCAGTATGTTCCTAGAATGACTACTCATTTGCTTGTACAGTGTACTTCAAATTATCTGATGAAAGCCTTCACTTATACACTGCTGGTTGTCTTTCTGCAGAAAGGTTTGTCTTACAGAGGTCTTCAAGGTCCAAAGTGAATGAAATTTCTACTAATGGTGTTAAGGAGTGCATAGTGAAATTGCAAACAAATCAAACCCCAAGAAATTGTCCTACTCTATCTACAGGATTGCCCTGATCTGAACAGCACCCAGCTTCACCTGTTCATCAGCTTAATCTCTGCTGACCATCCTAACCCCAAAATAATATAAAAAGAGAGGAAATCCTTCACACCAAGGATGTGAATGGATTTCTGTTACAGTAGTAATACTTTGAATTAGAATTAAAAGTTTTTATCTATTTAAAGAAGATATTTTACAATAAAATGTCTTGTAAATATTGATCTCAAACCATCAGCAGAATAACTCTACTGAAGTCAGTAGAGTTATATCCTGTGTGAATTTGACTTCAGTGCTTAGAAAAATCTTTAATTTACTACTAAAACAGATTTAGCAAAGAACTACATTTTGCATTGCACATAATTTTTCCAAGATATTGTAAAAGCTATTCATTTTCAGCCCTTAAGGAGGTCTTCAACCTATTAACATAGTTTTCAGCATATATATACACTGACAGTGTCTGTCCAGTTAATTTAATTCACATTGGAGTACATTATTGTTTCTTCAGGACTCTCTGAAATTATGTCACAAGGTTTCAAACTGCAGCATTGCCCATACCAGCTCTTTCTGGTGAATATCTGGGCATGTACCCTGTTTCTGAACCTGAAATCAGCCTCCAGTCTCATCTAACAGCAAATGAGATGACTGCTTCTTATAATTTCATTTGAATCTCCCAAAAAGAATCTAAAATTTTAGGAAGTTAGCTTGTAGGCAAATCCAAATATATTTTGAATATTTGTATCAAAGAAAGAAACTGTGGTAAATGCTAGTCATTTTACAAAACACA
This sequence comes from Oenanthe melanoleuca, assembly GCF_029582105.1. Taxonomy (NCBI): domain Eukaryota; kingdom Metazoa; phylum Chordata; class Aves; order Passeriformes; family Muscicapidae; genus Oenanthe; species Oenanthe melanoleuca. The sequence continues at coordinate 19,630,510 of NC_079339.1, forward strand.
CTATGTAGAGGCAATATAATACTTGCATACAATTCTCAGCTACAATATTAAGGAGGAATAAACCATCCATTGAATGTTTCAAGCTTCAAGCAAGTATGCACGATAGTTTCCAAATTTGCTGCCAGTCAACTCTAAAAAATAACAGATTTTTAACCACCCACTGTGTAGACACAGACAGACACACAGAGAGACAAACACACACATACAGACAAAGTGCTGCTCCCTCCCAACAGGAGATGTCTGGTCCTTTCTTTGTGCATACAATAATGACTCCATGAAACTGTGGAAGTCTGTGTAACATTAACAATTTGTGCCAGTGTAAAAGGCTTGGTGTGCATTACTGGAGCTTCTACCAGCTATGACTCTGTTGGCAGACACAAGCACAGGACAGCCCTCTATTTCTCTATGTCTCCTGCTGTTTCCTTCCTGCAGGGTTATTTATTCCAGGAGGAGAGGCTGTGGTCACAGCCCCAGCCTGGCTGGCACAGACACAGGTGCAGCTCCAGGGCATCCTCCAAGCACAGCAATGACAGTGCAGGACAGTGCTCGAGGACATCAAACACCAGATTTATTTGTAAATAAAAGGAAAAAAAACCTAGTGTTTCAGATTGTCTCTGAGGACTTGTGCTGCAGCTGAAACTCATGCCTGAAGTTTCTTTGTGGGTCAATTCTAGTCCACATTTTACAAGTCCACATTTTACAAGTCCACAGTGTCTTCGTGGGTCAATTTGGGTTCACATTTTACTCTGTACAACTTGGCAAAAAATACTTTTTCATTTTCCATCCTCATTGTTGGGACTTCTCATCTGTATCAGAGGGATGAAACAGTAAAAATGAATTAATGTTTACAATTTTGAAAACATTAAATGAACGATGTTGGAATTAGAAACTAATATGAAGAGCAAAAGAGTCAATTGTGAGTTACAGTGTAGCAAAGCTGGATTTAGGAATCCTGCCGACTGTGCCAATTTGTTGGAAAAGGACAATTCAAAGCCACTGTCAAAGTTAGCAGCAGAAGTGGTTCCATTGAAATATGGTGCTGTAAAAGTGTGGCTTTACAAAGTTCAGTACCAAGGTTCACTCTGTTACTGCACTGCTCAAAGGATATAACAACTATCCAAAAGTACCAAGACAAAATCAGTCCTACCAAGACAAAATCTTTGAGCACTCTATTGTGAGTTTATGTGCTCATAATAGAATGTAATTGTTAGGAGCTCTCTCTGCCTTGAGGAGCAACCTTGTAGGGAGAGCTTGAAGAAGGCTCCCTTTGTCTGCCATATTTATGGAATAAAGGGCTTGGCATGAAGTCAAATTACATGTAATGGATAAGGTGTGCATGAGAATCCTTGTACCCACAACTTCCTTTGTTCCTTGAATGAGAGTTGAAAATAACATGTGCTGTTCATGGGTTAATTGTGTGATCATGCTTATAGGCACTGATGCTCATTTTGTTGCTCAGTCCCTCTGTGGAATTCAGAGAACAGATCAGAACTAGAGAAGTCCTTGGCTCACAGTTCTCTGGGCTTCACCTCTTTTGGAACCTGTACCAAAATACCCCTGGTTTGATTGAGGAGCAAAATACATCCAGCATGACTTCAGATACTCTGGTCTGCAGGGGATCCTCTTAAAATGCAGAAACACCCAATCCAGGGCAAAACACTTGTAAATAAATCTTGCTGCAAAGAAGTTACCAGTTTATTTACAAATATTTGTATAACCCCTTGTGACTTTGATCAAAGATGAGCTCTTTTGTTCCTTAAAAACTACTCCAAGCACATTATCTTGAAGAAAGCTTATTTTGCAGTTTAACCTGTCAGAAGGAAACTTTGTTCTTTTTTATTCTCTTTAAATCTTTTGGGACCATCACCTCCATCCTTTCTAAAAATGCCTCTCTAGAAAGTGGTATTGTTTTTTGAAATATGCAGCCCATAGCTTTGATACAGTGAATTGTAGAAAAGCTCAGTTTTGACTAGGCTTGTCAGGAGTTTAGCCACACCCAGCCCCTAAAATAACCACCTCAAGTAGAAAATTCTAAGAATTTCCCCAGGAAACATGCAAGACATAAGCTGAAGGCCTTCAATTTTTCTCAGTACACTGGCATTGGAAACTGAATTTAAGCAAAACTGTTCATAGGACTCTCCCTCTATATCTTCTAATCCTATCATATTAGAGAGAATTTCCTGCCTGCCTGAGTCACTTATTATCATTACTGTTGTTGCCTTTGCTGTGTATTTTGAAAGACAATGTGCAATTGTCCAGTAATTACAAACAGTGGACCCACAAAGTGCTAGTGATTGTATTGTATACACTTGTTTTTCATCCTGTTATAGGTACAATGTCTTACTATTTCAGAAAAGATAAAAAGAGATCAAATAGATATTTCCTCTAACCTAGCCCTTATCCCTGAGGCACTTGAAGAGCTATTGGATTGTGTGGAACAAGATCATCAGCCTTTATATCATCTTTTGACAATATACTGGGAAAGAAAAACCTTTTCATCATTTGTGTGTGGTCCTGAAAAGAGTGCTAAATGGGTTGTCACTGAAGGTCTTTGAAATTCCACACACAACATTTTCCCTGTGCTTTTTTAGTTGTATTATTTTAGCAACTAAGTGGCTTACATAGCATATTTTACAAGGAATAATGACCTAATCATAGAATCACAGGAAGATTTGAGTTGGAACAGACTTTAATATCATCCCTGCTGTGGGCAGGGACATCTTCCACTGAACCAAGGGCTCAGAGCCACATTCTTCAACATTGGCTTGAACACTGCCAGGGATGGGGCATCTCTGGGCAACATGTTCCAGTGTCTCCCCACTCTCACAGAGGGGATTTATTTCTAATTACTAATCCAAACCTGCCCTCTTTCTGTTTGAAGCCACTCCTGCTCATCCTGTCTCTACACACTCTTGTAAATGGTCTCCAGGTTTCTTGTAGGCTCGCTTCAGGTACAGGAAGATGTAGTTAGGTCACCCCAAAGCCTTCTCTTCTCCAAGCTGAACAGCCCCAATTCTCAGCCTTTTCTTGTAGGGGATGTGATCCACACATCTAACCTTCTAATACTCTGGAGTTTACAGGCACCTTTCAAATCTTACTTTAAATGTCAGTCTAGACAGTAGCTTTTCACAAGAAGAAACGTGTTATTGTTTTCTTATTCACATTTTAAATTTCCTCTGAAATGTGCTTTGAACAACAGTAAGAAAGGAGCTGACCTTTGTTTGTACAAGTTTATAACCATCTGGGTCAATGTTATTGGATGTTAGGTTCCCCATTGCATTCTGATATACAATACAGACTTTGTATCTAAATTTACTAACTTCTTATAAGTTCTTGAAGATATATAGGACAAATGAGTCTTTAGGAGCAAATGTTCTCATCCTGTTTTTCATTCTATAAGGGGTATCACTATGATCACTGTGTCCCAGGGGAAAAGATGTGACAGCGGCAGATGCAATAAAGCAGAGTATAAAGTCAAAACACAACCACTAAAAATGACTCCTCCTGTGAAATAATTAATGCTTTCCAGATAAGTGAAATAAACAAATGACCCTCGGCCCCCAAAAGATTCCTGAAAAATGGTTCGAACAATGGAATGCAGCAGTGAAGTAAATTTTACTGCACGACTTCTGGTTAGCACTTCTCAGATGAAATGACCAGATATAGTATAGAGCAGTTGAAAAGTAATTATGCAGACTTAAAAATGCTGAAAGTCTGTGTAGATCCATGTTTTGGAATGTTATGAGTGGGCATTGTAGCAAAACCTTTGCATTGAATGCTTGAAGATGCAAATATATTCAAATCCAACACAGTTAGGAATTTACTCTCTGTCTAGTTAATTGGAAGAGGCATGGTTTCATTTTTTGAATCTGTCCTGAGCTAATCTGGAAAATCTGTGATTAAGAGATGAAGCTGGCACAGGCATGAGTTTGGAATTTGGAAAAATCATTGTGAGTCCAAATTGAGGTATACCAGCAGAACTGGATGGAATCCTGAAATATCAGAAAAAAGATTCCAAATTTATTTGCCTGTCTGATTGTATATATATATATGATATAGACACATCTTAAAAATCCATATTTTCTTTTTCCTTCTCACTCAAACCAGAAATTTGCCAAAGAAGGCCTGTCTGAGACACAAACTAAGTGCTGTTAATTGCAAAAAAAAAAAAAAAAAGATTAACACTGTATTACAATTCATAGGAAGTTTTAACTCAGGCAGCCATGCAGGGAGGCAAGGTGGGGATCTTGTCCTTTGCTGCTGGCTAAGGCTGGGTTATCGATTCCCTCCATCTATTCCTAATAAAACATGCCTCTACTCCTCACATGCTGGAGTAAATTAAACTGCAGCATTTGACTCTCCCCTGAGATGAAAGCTCAGTAGGTGCTACTGCAGGTATTTCATTCTGAAGGAATTGAGAGAAGCCTGAACAACCCCGACTATTTCGAGCCGTGATCCTTACTGCTTATTGCACAGATGTGGCTCACCTTTTACCAGCAAAATAAACAAGCAAAGCCACACAGCTACAGAAAATACTCCCTGAAGGGCAGAACTGTGTATGCCAGGCAGTTGTGGGGATGAGGATGGCAAATTGCCTCTGTTGGAATGGGAGTTGTCTCTGTTTTGGCTTCAGAAGCCGATATAGAAATAACACTTGGTGTTTGTGAAAAGGAGCACCTTTCCTCAAGCAGTTTCCAGAGCTTGAGAAGCCACGTTTAACAAAATCTCCCATCAACCTTGTGAGGCAATAAATAGCAATATTAAATGCATTTTTCAGCAGTAATTGGAACTCTGTGGTTTTGTTCCTATAATTTGTGATTTTTCTCTTCATCTCATACTGGAAATAAAAAAATCAACATTTTAGAATTGGAAGAAAGGTTACAAGAAAAAGTTATCTGGAAATGTTGAGAAGATCTTCCTGACACATTTAATTACTTGCTTTTGCTTTTATCTGACTTTACACAATACAATTAGATGAAGTACATGCAATCAAAGTGACTGAATTAAAATACTTTTTTAAAAGAAACACTGTTCTTATGAGGTTGAAACAAAATTCAGTGCCATTTAAAAAAAAAAAATTCCTGGTTTCAAATCTACAGATGTAAAAAGTTCTGATGAAACATTTTTATTTCAAATTGCCACATATATATATATAAAATCCATGTCTGTACTTATACCTACAGCTATATTTTAACTATGTGGTCTATACCTATTTGGCAATATATGTATCTGGCATGCACTTGAATTTAAGTGCTGTCATTTGGGGAAAACAGGCTCATCAGTTAAACCTTTACTGAGCACATTTGTCACACCCTCCTCTCATCCCTCTTCAACTGAACTTCTGAGCTGTATTGGGCACTGAAAAAAGTAGGGGCTAAAGGGCAAAACACAGTGTGCACTTCAATCCAGCAACATTTTACCTTGCTCTGTGGTTTTTACTACAGGCTAAAACCTGAAGGCTAATTAAAGTAATTGGTATTTATCAGATATCCTTCCTGGCAAAAGCTTTATTTGAAGGCTCCTTCCATTGTCTACTGATCTACTCTAGTTTAGCTGTTTTGTGTAGTTCTTTTTTGTGAATGTCCCAGTCTTTCACCATTATTTAACAGCCAGCCAATGCCATTAAATCTGCCTTTATTTGTTTGTGTGGTGTGATCCATAGACATTTAAGAGTACAGTATGAGAAAAGAGAACAGTTGTCACATGTTCCCTGGGAAATGTTTGATTATTATTTTTAAGGACAGCACTTACAAAACAGTGCTTGCTAGGCAACTGTAGAAAGGTAATCAAACTTTTCAGTGTTTTGTGCTTTTTAGATTTATTTCGTATATCAACTGCTTTTTTATTGCTGGAGATCTGATTTTTTCCAGCTGTCATTCATCTAATTCACAGCAGTGGCCACCCAAATTGCTGTAGTCAATATGAGACCCAAATTACTTTACCTGTGGACATTCTGCTTTTGTCTTCACCATAAATATCATTCAACCCTAAGAATATTGTCTCTGCAGGTGCAGAAGTGAGTAGGAATGCCAACAGAAATTAAATGACATTTTATCACTTTTGAGATAGCATATGATTTGTTTTAAGAGATGATTGCATTTTTTACAGGTATTTCATCAACTGGCATCTCTATTGCTTCCTGATCCAGCTTCCCCTGAAGTCCATGGTAATTTTTCAAAGACTTCACACAGAGCTGGATTAGTCTCAATATGATTGATAGAAAGATATTAATGAAACACAATAAATTTAACAATTAGGTTGGCAGGCTTATTGCCTCAGTAGATCTTAGATGCTTAAGGAGATAATAAGTACCTGATGGATGACAGTATTGATCTCCTGTTCTAGAGCCCTGCTCCTGGCAATGTGCATTTGATCCAGAAGGTGCCACATTCAGCACTCTGCCTGCTGAGTAGGAGTGTTGCTGGTTACTTCCAGACTCTTACAAGTCTTGGCATATGTAACCCATGAGGAAAAGAGGTTGGATGTTTCTTTCTTATTGTAATTCTCACAGTCACCATTTTTTTTTAAGGATCAAGAAATAGCCAGAGAAATCAAATGAGGTGAGATGCACAGACTGAACAGATTGCATACAAAGAGGAACTGACCTTCAGTCACTTGTAAATTCTGTGTGTTCTGGATATGCCACTCATCAGCCCTTGCCCTCTTCCATATGGAATCATCTACTCTCACTTTATTCATGACAATGACAAGAGAGTTACCAGGTAATGCATCACCAAACTTTTGTTTCAGTAGTTAAAAGAACTTTTAAAAGCTCCCTTTACCTCTTAGACAGCAGAAGGACTAAGCCAATGTGGCCATAGCTTCTTAAAATCACATTGTAAAAAAAATCCTCAATGCATTTTTATTGATGTTAGTTTAAAAATAACTTGAGAGCAGGTGTTCATAAACTTGCTGCATGAATGCTTGCAAAAAGTAATCATCCAAAACATTCAAAGAGTATTATATGAATTCATGTAGCTGTTGAAACAAACATTCACTGAAAAAATATTTTTGGTATTAGCTCAGCTCTTGCCTGAACTTCAGAGATGGCTTGTGAAGAAAAATGTTGAAAGAAATAGTCTAAAAAGAAAATTTCCTTTTAATAGACACACCTTTGAAAGGCTGGTTTTGAGTGAAGTATAAATATATCCAGAAGTAAAAATACAGTTCATAGTATTGTGTTTTTATGGTCTCTCATAAAAGTGTGGCAGTGCTGGTGAAATGTGCTGCATTACTTTTTTGTTATTTTTTTCAAACTAGAAGTGTATCATTCCACTTATTTCAACAACAATAGGAAGTTTCCTGATATTCTGCATGAATGAAAATGATGGGTTTCATTTTCTTTTAGGATGAAGAAGACCATATGTCAGGAAATGGGAACCTTTCAATCCAGAATATCATTTGCTTCAACTCTTGCATGACTGAATACCTTCAAAACTTACAGGCTTTACCACACAGGGTACAAACCCATGGCCAAAACTCACAGCCAGAGAAGAGAATAGAAAAAGACCTGCAGAAATAACTCTAAAATGTCAAAATACTTGTTTTGAAATTAGATGCTCAGCTTCTAGAAAATAATTGGCCAGATAAAATGGAATTTATGGAAAAGCAGTTAGAGAACTCACTGATGGTCATTGGTAAGAAAAAAGATAATAGCTTCATATATTAGTTTTAAAAATTCCTATGAAATTTCAAATCACCTACTCAATTAACTGGTACCTTAATTTACTACAAGTATTTCCTTATTGTCCAAAGAATTCAAGTAATCAATAATTTATATAAAAATCTTGTTTGATGGGGCTAGAGTTTTAGGAACAGCTGTTTTTAAGACTATCCTTAGTATACAACTCAGATAAGTATTTATGCTGCCTGGTGAGGGTGTCTGATGTCATAAAGCTATTTTTTTTACAGAGGTTATTCCTAGAGATGTCCACTGATTTTCTTTTTAAACCAGCTGCCCACTTCAGCTTTAGTTGGGCTTATTAACTCATAAAAAATACACCATGGTGATAAAATAAGTTATATGTCATCCCTAGAGAAAAAGAACCAGGAGGAATAAGAACACATAGAGTAATAAATCCCATTATTTAGCCTTACACTGCAGAGAAGAGGGTAAAATTCCCAGCAGATGTTAAAATCAGTGTGGCTAACCTCAGTGCAATTATTCCATGCTGATTTACACAGCAGAGGTTCAGGAGGTGACTGCCTAAGGTGCAGATGTGAGCTACAGAAGCTACTCCGACCTTTGAGGACACTTCTCTCTTCAAGTCAATAAAGTGCTTCTGAGGCATCTTGGTTATATTCATATTTATCTCTTGCCATTTGCATGAATTGGGTTGTCATGACAGCTGTTCTTCACCTACCTAGCTAATGATAATAGTTTCTGGAGTTTTTTTGCAGTAGTCTTTTTCTCTCAATGTGTGCATATCTATTGTGACTTTTCAGTGCCTTTCAGATTTGACCTCAGCCTCAGGAACGTGTCTTCAATTCTGTGCTGCATGTTCCAAAGGTCATAGCTAAGCTGACAAGTACAGATTTATGCATTATAATTCTTCTGCTTTTGCACTTGCTGCACAGAATACTTGTGAAGTATTGTATTGATTTTTATAATTTTAATGTGGTTATCTTCAGAATCTTTCTAGTCCCTCTTACCTTAGCTGACCAGTTAAGTGGCCAAATTAGAGACATCTTTTTTTTAGTTTATCCAATCAAAATATGCTTTTCCATTTAGAGTATTTTAGGATTGCTTTCTGTGCTTTGATTTCTAACTTACAGAATATCCTCTCAAGGGCAAGTGAGCCTTAAAACCTCATTGCTACTTGCACATTTCAAGGCTTTTCCCTTAGCAGTGCTGCATTGTTATTCAAGTTTTGCTGTTGGTTTAGCCATGTAAGAAAGCTGAAATTTAGTTTGTGTACTTTATTGTCTATAGACTTAGCTATATAAAAATTGGAAGGGTGATGTTCACTATTACTGTATGAATAGCTATTACAGTAGAACCTGTCTGAAAATCACAGCAAAACCCTTTGAATCTTTTCTGAAGAAAAGGTACTGTATCAAATATAAACAGCAGCTGCAATTACATAAGGTAGAATTCAGTTTGCAAGAGCTGTTGAGCTTTGGAGCACAAGCCAGTTACCAGCAGGAGTCAGGAATTGTTCCACAAGGAACAATTACCTGAACTATATGGGAGGTAACAGGGATTTTCACCATGGCAGCTTTTAAATTCTTTTGGTTTTGAGGGCAACAGTTTCTTACCTAGAAATTGCAATCACTCGAAGGCACTTATCTATCCAGAGGTATACAGCTATGGACTGTGTCCCACAGCCATTGAAAAAATAATAAACCAATGGTGCTATTACATATACCACAAAAAATTGGAATAAACTCAGTATCATGTGAAAAGACCTCAGGGGTTATCTCACTGGCTCTCTGGTTTCCAAATATGCAACTTCTTTTTGCATTTCGTAGGGTATTGCCCACTTAGAACCAAGCTGTGGTGTTGAATTTGGCCTTTGATTTATTTCTTGTGTTCCTATTGAAAAGCATATGCACTGTTTCCCCCCACAATGAAAGACACCAAACAGCAACACACAGCTTGAGCCAGAGTCTAGGTGTGTGCAGAGACCTGGGACCCCTTTTCTAGCTCCTGCCCTCTGTGATACTGGGAGCAATGTGCTGGTCTGATTTCCTTTACGATGGAGATTTGTGTGCACTGGCACTGAGTGGGGGCAGCCTGACTGGGAGGAAAAGGGGAAGGGGTCTGTTTGCATCACAGTCCCATGACTATTAGTGTAAACTCATTTTCTGGCTGGTGATGGAGGAGTACCCCTACCTCTTGACTTTCCTGTGGTGAGGTGCCCTGGCCCCTCTGCTTCCTTGGGGCTTTCCAGTGCACTTGTTCCAGTCCAGCCCCAGCCCTGCAGCTGCAGAGTCCCCGTGGTTTTGCTGTTGCAGCCTAACCTGCACAGCTAATTTGACAATCCTGTGGCATGGCTTCTCCTGTAATTGCCTTATGGAGCCTTTTAACAATGGTAGTAATCCATTTCTTGCTGTTTGAAAAATGGAATGGTGGCAGTTACCACAGGTGAGCACAACAAATGCTGGCACAGTTAAAAAGAATCAGTTTAGAGAGGGCTGTGGAGCTGTGCATTAGGGCTGCACAATTTGACACTTTGCCTATGGAGAACTGTTTCAGGGATTTTCAATTATTTTCTTAGTGAATTTATGACTTTTGAAAGGCTTCATGCTGATGGCCACAGAGACTGAAATCCTTTATTCATAAGACAAATAGTGGCAGTAGCAGTTTTCTAACACTAATATGCCTCAAGTGCAACTCTGTCCTAAAGAAATGATTGCAGCCTTTCTATTCTTTCATGACTTTGCTAGGAGATTAGTGGGCATGCTGATAAGAGCCAGATGAGGGTTTTAATTAGGTGAAAATATATTCAGTGTGGGTGAGATTTAGATAATTTTAGCTGCATTCATACTGTAGGCTACAGCCATCATATGATAGAAATTTCTAGCCAATATAGACTTGAATAAAAAGTTAAACAGTAGCTTACACCTGAAAGTGCTACCCCTTGTGTTTTGGAGAATCTCCAGTAAGTGTCCCAAGGGATGATTCTTGTCACTCCAAGAAATAGTTGAGTCCTGCACTAAAGGGCTGAACATAAAAACAGGAAGAGGTGAACAAAGGGGAAATGTGACACATCAAATACTTATCACTTCTGTTTTAGCATTTCCATTAACAAGGTTTCTGGGGTGGAAAAATGCATGCTTATGACAGGAAATCTGTAAAGGACTTGAAGTTCACAGTTTGTCTGGTCTTTACCTGGGTGTTAAGACAACTTCAATAATACATGGTGTGGAGAAGAGAGTTCAAATGTGCATGGAGCAATAAGCAGAATTTTAGATGGTGTCTGTATCTCTACACACACACACACACACACACACACACACACACACAAATATATATATGTATGTATACACACACATAGATATAGTTTACTTAGTCCATGCAAGAAGTTCCTATTCAAAAGCTCCTTACAGAACTTTGTTACTCTTCACTGTGGATGCAGGGAGGTGCTTCTAGTCCTCGTGGCACTAACAGCAGTGTTTCCTTTGGATCTTTTTCTCTGAACTTTCTGCCCACTTAAATACCCACAGCATAGCTGAGCACCTAGGTCACCTTTAAATCTTTAAATAATGAGACTGCAGAAACAGTTGCCAAGCTCTGAAAGAAAAATTCTTTCTGTTCAATCTTGTCAAAGGAAGTGCCTGAAATTTTTAGCAGCAGACACTCCTTACCTTGCACTGTCTTCCAGGCAGAGTCTAGTTAGATTGATGTTATTATTATGGTGGCTCAGAGGTCCTCAACTCACAACTTCTAGGTTACATGCAGATTTTTCAAGATGTTCCCTGGAACCTTCAGTTTTATAACTGGAGATTACAGCCTAATTATTTTTCTTCCTCCATATGGATCCTGCAGGGTGACTTTTTAAGGTTTATGAAAATGAAATGAAATTAAATGAAATTAAATGAAATTAAATGAGTGTTAGTCCCTTTTGAAGCTTTATGAATATTTTTTCTGTTGTGTGGTATAAAACCATAGAAAAAATCCCAACTATAACAAACCCCTGTATGTATTAAGTTTTACCACTGTAAAAATTCAAATAAAAACAACAACAACAAAAAACAATGTGAAAACTTAATAAAATAAAAATACTAAATCTGAACCCAGTGTACACAATCAAAATCGGCTACATTCAAGAGCGGCACTGCTGACCTTGACTCAGAGTGCTGGCTGTATTTAAATAGCAATCTTTCAGATTATATCTCCATCTACATGGATTTCAGTTGTCCTCTGACTGCATCCCTACCTGACATTTATGATGTGCTGATTCCATCCCTCCTTATCCCCTGGATGGGATGAAAAACATGTAATTGGAAAATACTGACAGCAGTTCTCTGAATAACCCCAATAGGAGCTGGGTGAGATGTAGCTGATTGCTTCAGGAAGTTGGCACTGGATGCTATGAACATTCACTCAAAAACATAATGAAGCAATTCCCTCTTCAACTTCTTTCCCCAAGGTGAGACATCATGGTGCTGAGCCTTGGCTCCTCCTGGTCTGGTCCTGGAGAGAGAAACTCTGACATTTTTTCTCCCGTGGCACTTTTCAGATGCAGGACTTAATACCCATGGCTGTAGACAGCTGAGCATCATTTAGGGAGCCACAGATTTTTCTGAATTGTACTGAAGACTGAAGAAAAACAAATATGATTTATAGCCACATTGGTTATTTTCCTTCTTTCCTCAGTCATGCTAAGATTACACTGGCTTCGGTTTAAGCATCCAAATTAGTTTTTATCCTTTATTCATGCAATTCATGATAAGCATAAAAGGTGATGCCTTCATGAAGTCCTTTTGTCCTTATAAATCTCCACCAGAAAGATAAAACTGTGCTATGCAAGTTTTATGATATTACCAGCTCATTTCTCAAAAATGCAGCTGATTGTAACTGCATTCTCTGTAATGGATCTGTAGCAATGACAACCGTATGCTCTCTGTTTTGTATAACCAGGTTTTTAGATCATTAAAATCATTAAGGATTCTTGGAGGCTTTGTAAAGAAAAATAATTGCAGTAATAAGGATATGTCTAAAGACTTTTTCATTGGTGAAGACTTGGCTTGGCAGACTGTTTGGTTTATTTTCTTTCTAAATTCTTTCCTAATTTAAAACATTGTGTAGTGATCATCATTCAAGGGATCATCTCAGTTGTGCCCTCACACAATAAAATAATGTTAAAATAATGTTATGTAAACAACTGAGGTAAGAAAAAATGCTAAATCTTTTACATCTCTAGGCATTAAGAAGAAAAAAGATAAAGGTATAAATATGCAAGACTCTTACTAAGATATACAATGGCACTGTAGACTTCCAAGAGAAAGAGATCCATGATGCACAATAAGAAATCAGAGTGTTACTCTCCTACCCACTTTGGCAGGGTGAGAGTTAAAATTTCCCAAATGCTGCAGATTATTTTTCTATTAATTCCTTAACGATGGAGGATGTAGCTCATTCTATGATGTACTTCTCAGGCACTGTGGCCAAGACAAATATCACAGAGAAATCAGTATGAGTGGATGAGAATTTCTGCCACAGACTTGAGGAGTATCATTTGGGATAACTGCAGTGCCAGAATTACCAGCAGAGTCCTGAAGGACATCTCTATGACAGGGACAATTAATATACAAAATAATTGTTGGTCTTTTACAATGACTGCTTCTCTTCTGAGAATATAAAATACTATAAAATATATTCTGCTTAAAATTATATAAATCCATCCAAAGAATTACTATTTCTGCCAGCAACATTTTTCTTGAAATTTATCTGAATGGTCTCCAAATGTGGTCATTACCTCATCCACTTCAAGTACATTTGGCCTTGTGGAATAATAGCATGTCACTTTTTGGGGACAGAATATCCTGGGAAAACCATCTAGTCTATTCACTCAGCTCTCAATTCATCTTACTATACATTATTCACATGTTTTCAATGTACTGAGGGCACTTCTTGGTAAAGACAGTTTCGTCAGCTCACACCATTTTAAATGAAGTCTAAATGTATTGACTTACAAGCTTTGTTTCTGATTTCTGCAGTGTCTTAGGCTCATAATCTACTCTCTGCTCTAGTTTAATCTTATAGTCCTAGTTAGAGACTAGAACAGCAAATAAAAGGGAAGAAGCATGTCTTGACATTGTTGTAATCAATTGAAGTCATTGATCTCTGTCAAAGGACAGACTTTAATTCTTAAAACTGTCAACAACTTTATTTTTTGTAGTGTCTTCACTGTTCTCAAGAAGCAAGTTTTATGGTTTAATGAATTAATAAATTAAATTAAGACTTAAATATGTAAGGCTTAAATGTGTACTTCCTTCATTTGTATGAAGAAAGTATGGAAAAATGTGGTAGAAAAAGAAGTATGAAGAATGTGCTCCAAAGAACTGCCAAAAGGGAACTCAGAAAAACATGCAAGAGCAGTAGCATTGTTTGTGCTGAATAGTGGCAGCAGGACTTCATATGCCTTGTATTTTGGGATACTGGATAGAGAGAAGTCTGTGACCCCAGTAGACATGCTGGGCTTTTTTCTTTGCCTTTGTTGCAGATTTACCTTTTTCTGGAGAGTCTATTTCTGGAGAGGGTCTGCTGCAGAGCCATGCTCTCATGAGAGAAGGTGGTATGACATGACATGCTGTGGGTTCTTTTTGGGTCAAGATCTTCCCCTGCATGGAGGAATGTTGATAGCTCTTGAATGTCATAAACACCAAGGAAAAGAATTGAGTGTATTGCTCACTCTCCAGTTTTGAAGAAATAAATCATTGGGGCCCAGGAGATAACTATCCCTGGCCTTATTTCTGCCCTACTTTAAACAGATAAAGAAACTACACAAAATTCTTTTCAGTTATGTCTTCCTAGACACACTTCACAAATTGGTTTGTGTTTGAAATTGGTTTGTGTTTGTTAAGGACTGGGATAACTCATGAAGCATTCAAAAGAGCCTCCAAAGAAGAAGTAATAGAAAAGAAATAAATTTAAAACATCTGCCATTCCATGTGAGTGGTACTATTTCAGCAATCCCAGACTAGGATGCACTGGCTTGGGGAAGGGCTGCACTCTGTAAATAGATCTGCTCTAGGGCTGTAAGTCTGTGAAACTATTTGAAGTCAGTGGATCTGCATGAATTTTATGACTGCATCTTAGTGTGTAATAATAGGGATACCCTTAATTGAATGCATGGAATGAAAGTTAAAAGCAAATGAACTAAAATTGATAAAAGAAATAGAATATTAAAGATTATTCTTGTTTCTCCGTCGTACAAGAAAATGAAGTTAAAAGAAAGCCTTTTGCTTTCTTTCTCGGGACATAAAAATCTTATTGTCAAAATATTGCATCTAATCCTAGTTTCTGTTTTATGTGTTTCTCTAACCTATTATATTACTGATTAGTAATTAGTAAGTTGAGTCTGGAGGCTGTTTTAGGTTAATTACTTTTTTAAAAATAATGACAAAATGTAACGTATTTGAAAGACAATAATTATTTTTGCTATTTAAAAAATGCTCAGCACAAGCAAGTGTTCTGCAAAAAAGACTATCTTCATCATAGTTTAATTAGGCTTCTGCAAAGTAGCTACTTGCTATAATATCTGATTTTTATCTCTTTTAAAGAAATAGACTTTTTAAATTAAATTATCTGTTCTCCAGTTTGGAATTTACTGATACTAACCTGAAAATTCTTTTCGTTACCTTATTAAGATTTTTTTTACTGACACATTAATATCTTAAAGCATCCTCATGTAACTTTTATTCTTCAATCTGAAATCCCAGCTGTGTGCAAGATAATAAAAAGGTCTCATCTATTTTAGTAGGAACGGGATTTCATTCTAGCATAGCAAATAATAGCATAGCTGAATGCATGAGGAAAGTACTCATATTTGTGACAAACTGTCTGTCTAACCTTTTAAAGTGCAGCCCTGTCTGAATGCACAGCATTGTTAATGGGAACTGGTGTTTTACTTTTATTTTTAGATTCAGTATTAGCACACAGCAGCAAGAATTCAAGTAAAGCCTCTTGCAGCAGCAATCAAAGCAGTTGTGACAGCAATAGCTGGGTTATTAATTGAAAGCTGATGTACTTTTATTCATTCTCAGAGAATAAGGCACGTGCCAAAGGAGGGCTGTGGGCTCCCAGAGCCCAGACAAAGAGGAGACAATGCCGAAGAGCTGTCAGGGATGTTTCAGACATAAAAGCTTTCCAGAAGCCAAGCTGCTCTCATTGTGGCAATGCAGAAGATAGCTCATCTGAGGGGGATTTACAAAGGTGTAAACAATATCCTGAATGTAGGCCATTTCCCATGTTTATGCATTAGTATGAATGTGTTGCACCTTTGATGAGTTGATAAACCACAGTAAGTTCTAAAGAAGGCATCGTTTGAGTCAACTTCTGTCATATGTCTCCAGTTGGAGATATTTGCAGGATCCAACCTGGCTGTATCTCCTGAAGTAGCAGCATTTTGTACCCTTGTGACTGTAGCACCAGAGAAGACATAATGACAGATTTCTATTTTGGATATTGGCTTGGGTCTGACAGCAAGGAAGGGAAGAGATCTGCATTGACTGACTTGAGATGACATCTCAAGGCAGTCACAACTGTGCAGGGAATTCAGACCTCTGCAGTGAGTTTCCTAAACAATATCCAAAAGCTTTCAAACAAACGAGCATACAAACAAAGAAAATATTCCAGTTTTAGCAGAAAATAAAGCAGGCTAATTAAAGTTTTTAATACAGAAACTAAGATGGAGTAGTAATAAAAGAGATTGTCAGCCAGCTTCCCCTAGCCCCCCATGTCCTGGTAGGCAGACATTGTCTCAGCTGTCTCAGTGGCTTTCTGGCATGCACCAAAATGCACAACCCCTCTGGACACTTTTTGCAGTTCCTTGAGCCCAGCAATGTCTCCAGTTCCTGTTTCTCTGAGCATTATCTTTGATGCTTCTGGAGCTGCAGGCCATCTCCCTCTGTATGCTCCTCTGGTAGTCTTTCTTCCCCTAATTTCTTAGAAATCTCCTCTGTGCAATTCCTACAAAAAAATCAAAACATTTTCTCTCATCCTCCAGAGGGTTATATATGACCTCCAGCTCCCTTTTTAAGAAGTGTAGTGCCTACACTAAAAAAAACCCAAAAACAAAGAAAGGGTACAGTCTGTCATATGGCTGATCTTGCTAAAATCCTCAAAAAGGAAATGGTCCTCCTACTTCTGTTGCCATGACAATGAACATTTTTACAGAAAGCCACATTGAGGCTAAGAAAAATATTGTATAGCAGTTCATACAAAGCAGTAGCATCATAGCAATTAACTTACTGACTCTAACTAACTGGCTGCCAACCCCAATATCCCTTTTCTGACAGTGACTAGTACCAGATGCTTCAGAGAAAGATGACAATAAATTAGCTTTAAACAATTATGCAACAAATTGTCCACAGAGAACTTTTCTAACTACTTTTAGTTAGAGATTAGTTCATTACATAAGTCAAGGGTTTGTGGTTTTTCCTATTTACAAAGCTTTCTTCTGCAATGTAACTGCACAAGTTCTCACCAGACATACAAATGCTTAGTTGTCTTTAATTATCTTCTACAATCTTATTTCCAAAGTTGTTTGTGGCTACGATTTAGAATCAATAGTTTAACATTGTTTAATTTTTTTCTTTTAAATCTGTTTCTCATAGATCAACTTCTCTTTTGATGAGAGCTCTGTGTTTGTTTTTTTATGCATTATGTTATGTTACATAAGTTTCAACTAAGATGCAATAATGGTTTTCCCTCCTTCTTACAGAAATTGTTGTCACTATATTAATTATCCTCTTGTATATGAAAAAACAGTGTTTGAAATAAAAATAAAGGAAATAAAAAACTTTATATCAAGAATATTACTAACAAGTCAATTGTAATTCTGTTTTACACAGAGATTATTAAAATTTCAAGTAAAACCTGAATTCAAACTTGAGTGAATACAGGTTGATTAAAAAGAAAGAAGTAAAAAGATACGGTGGGCATTATTTAGACTTATGCCATACACAGAATTTTATGTATTTACACAGCTGAGTTATGGAACATTTGCCCTTTTCAGTGCTTCAAAGATGTACCTTCTTGGCAAATATGAGTACATCAAATTATAAATTCAATCAAATAAGGTATTATACAAGCATGCAACAAAACCACTTAACCTTTTTTAGAGGATTTTGAGAAGTCTATCTTTATTTTGCATGTATTCATTTAAAACAAGTATTTTATGAGCAAATTCCTGGGTAGTAATGCATTCTGGTACGGAAAGTTATAAAATAAATATGTCAGAAAAATTATTGTAGGATGATTTACAGCTTGTAGTTGTTAATATTTGCCTTAGAAAACTAAGCTTGTAAGATAAGAAAGTGAATGTGACTCATAAGGGCAAAAATATGATAACTACTATGCCCATTTGACAGAGTGCAAAAGTCTTTAAATAAGATATTAAACAGTTGATCCAAGACCATGGTCATGTAGGGAAATGCATCCATTTATGTATTTCTACAGTCCTAATATGACATCTTAACTGGGTAGAGTATGTCCTTCCTGAGTAGAGAAGGGATCTTGGGAAAGGGGAAAAAAAAAGTCATCTGAATCCCCTTCTCTGTTCATCATCAAAGATAATTACAAACTGGTCCAAATCAAAGTACATCTGAGTGCTACTGGCAGTGCTATCCAAATCACAGGAGAACAATTTTCAGAAAATGGGCAGGGTCCTGTTTTCACCAGAATAATATGCTGCTAATATGTCTGCCCAAAAGCCAAAATTATCTCCTTAGCTTGTTCAAGAATAATCTGCAGAAAATATCCAAGATATTTTCCAAGATATATTATGTATTTAAAAGGAAGTGGAGGGTGTGTGGGGTAGATAATTTTCACAGGAGCTGGTTTGAAGAGGAAAAACAGACCCAGAAGTGATCTTGCTGAAATCTGATCCATGTTAGAGACCCAATCTCCAATTTCATTGCACAGGGATTGTAGGGGGTGACATGTCAGCAGAGCCATGGTGCAGTCTGCATTTTAAATGCCCCATAATTGAGCCTTTATTCATTTCTTTCAGGATTACTTGTAATTGCAGTGAGGCCCTCGATTGTTTGGTGGTGGCCTGCACAGAGAGATTGAGTGTCCAATTGAATTAAGGCAAATGTGCTCCAGCAGGGAATTACAAAGGAGAAACTGAACAGAAAAGAGATGGAATATTGTATTAATCGGGGCCATGACTTTTCAGCAGAGGTCACTGTACATAATTCAGATCTACTGACTAACAGCACACAGACTGAAGTGAACACGATAAATTGATGTGGGTGGTGCAATAATTGCAGGCTCAGAACAGCACAGACTTCCAGAGGGTCTTTGAAGGGCAGGGGATCAAACAGAGGTTAAGTTTAGGATTTACAGGGGGCAGATTCCTGTGACCTTGGTGGCAGCAAAAGCACAGCTGTGAACTTGAGCAGATGGCTAAAGCAAAAGGCTTCCAGAATACAAATTGGTCTTGGAAACAGCATTAAATTGTTTTGTTTCGGTTCTGATAAATATAATGAAGTTTCAAATTAAGAATCCTCCTTTTTTACTTAGCCT
Source organism: Oenanthe melanoleuca (assembly GCF_029582105.1). NCBI lineage: Eukaryota > Metazoa > Chordata > Aves > Passeriformes > Muscicapidae > Oenanthe > Oenanthe melanoleuca. The sequence continues at coordinate 19,649,711 of NC_079339.1, forward strand.
ATTGGGACTAGGACCACTGCTCTCTGTAATGATACACTCAGTTTCATCAGTGAGCAGTAATTATTGCTCCTACTTGCATGGGAGACCTCTGAGACTACCCCAGGTCATTCTTGAGAAAAGCTGTGGTTGATTAAGCACTGCAAGGGTCACTCTTCCTTCAGAACAAGCACTGAATCAAAATCCTACCCTGCAACAGATACTCATGCTCTTTTCAGCTGAGACACAGGATCCAAGAGGTACAAAACCATTTTAATTAGAAATGGAAGTGTTACTTTGGGCATCTCAATTAAATCTCCTTTGTTCATTAATCTGGCCCAAATTCTGCCTGTTTAGTCATTATAGTACTTGTCAATACAGTTCTACTGTGTGTTGTCATTGTACAGGACCCTTTCTCCTTATAGAGGTAAATTAGACAGAAGTGAAATTAAAATTTTTAAAACATTTGTTATTATTTCTCTACTAGTAAGAAGAAGCTTCACCTAATTTTGACTGACAAAGCTCTAACGGACTTAAAGGATTTAAGTGGGTATCAAAATCAGTATCAACTGAAAATCCCCCTCATATAGTGGTATAAGTACATACTATTATAATTAAGTCCTTAAAATTTATTAATTTTGGCTTTTATATTCATTCATTAATTTTATACCACTGAGAAAAATACTTATATAATAAATATTTTTGTTAAATTCACTTAATGTATTCTCAGAAACAGAGTAGCCCAGCTGAAAAATCTGGTTTATTCCTACTCCTTTCTATCTGAGATTCTAATTCTAAAACTAACAAGTTAGGATATGAAAAACTTCTGTACTGCTCTGCTGCTTGAATCTCCTACTCACAACAGCAGGCAGCTTGCATAGATGCTAAAGGTGCTTCAGAAGTAATTAATTAACATTTCTAGCTGTTAAGTTGAAAGAAAATTTAAAACAGAGGTGCATTGTAAACCAAATATATCCTCCTCTCTGTGATTTCCATTTTCTTTTGATCATGGCAATGAACTCGCATAACTAACCTGAATCTTGCATCTTAGAGATGAAATTCACAAATTTCCCACAAGTATTTCACAGCAAACAGAGCAATCAGTCCCTTAAGCCAAAATAAAGTCTCTCATGAAAGAAGAAATGAACTAGTCAATTAATGTGTGCTTATAGGAGGATAATTTGAAATGGAAAATTATTATTGAAAAGCATTTTTGAAGTACAGCTCAAAAAATACATCAATATTAAAAATTTCTGTTAGTAATTTGATCTCACTTGTGAGTGGGGAAATCATTTTAGAATGATCTGGTTTTTATAATATACATGTATCTCACAGTGGACTGTAAACATGATATGCATAATTAGAGGAAGAGAGGGAAACAAATTGACAGAGTGGTGAACCATGCCACAGCTCAGTGTTAGAAGCTGTTCTCTGCAGTAAAACCTATTTACTGCAGCTCCAGTGCTGTGCTCCATTTCAGTACACTTCATGCTATAAAGGTAGGCAGACTACAGGAGTTAAGGAAGAGTTATAAGAGCCAACATGGTGCAGAAAGCAATGGTCTGTAGCCATACACAAAGAAAACACTGAGGGCAGAGTGAAAAGCCAAATTGTTACACAGAACTGAAACCAAAATAAGCATAGTGAAAAATAGGTGAAAAGATCATGAAATAGTGAAATTAAGGCAAGAAAAATGTATTCTTTGTTGCAAATATTCTTACTGGAGTTGTATGAACATGTAGAATAATCTTCCATAAGAAATACTAGAAAACCCATAGCTTGGACTGATGAAAAACTTAGGAAGAGTGTGACAATAAATGGTTGTACAGGAAGACAGGTGTCCTACTGCCACCAGAGCCCCTTTCCCTTCCAATTTTCATGAGCTGAAACCCATGTGGATACATTGCTAAAAAAACACAGAAGGAAATTGAAGGTATTCTAGCCCAGAAAAATTTTGTTTCCTGCTCATCTGTTTCTGTGCTTTGGAGTAAACACAGAGTAGGATAAATAAAGTGGCTGAAAGCACAGTAATTTCTAACACAATCAGACTAAATAGGTCTGACTTAAAGTTATATTAGGCTAAGGCAGTAGTAGGAGTTCTGAGGGGTTTTTTCATTATTTACTTTGGTGACTGAGTGAGAAGATTAGGGGAATACAAAGGGCAGAAAATATTTGTTTGAAAATAACTCCTCTCTGGTGCTTTGTCTTGATATATGCTCCAATAGTGCATGTATAACCTTTAATATCATTGAATTCATTAGCTTCTAGACTGGAGCTATTTGTGAGTGGACAATCATACTGACACAGCAAAATTAATCATTAAGGCAATTATAATAAAGTTGTGAATCCTTCAAAGATTCTTCCTCTGCACTGCTGGGGCAATCATGAAAGTTATTGCTAAATGTGAATCAATGTGCCTTCTATACATGGGTTCACATATTTAGTCTGCTGCTTACAGACATGAACAATAACTGCAAGCAGAAAAGGATATTATTTCTTTTTAGCATAAGGCCTATGAACATTCACATGGGCAGTCAATATACAGGAAATACTGGATTCATAAAGGTTCTTTTGTTCTCAAGAAAACAATAATTTTTGGTTTTAACCTGCTCAGTCTCAGGACAAAAGCCCTAGCAATGAGGAATAAAGGCTTATGTCATGGGCACTGCTTCAAACTCTGCTGCTCTTGCTCATTTGCTTGGACAAAATGGGGAAAACTCTTCAAGCAAGCACTCATTTCCTGTAAGGCAGCTGTGGAGCCTGTATTGAGATAATTAACCACAAATGGAGGATTTTGTATAATTTCCTGGACTTCATTGCCTTAAATTTCCTCTAATTATTATTACATCCTCTGTGTTTCATAACTTCTTTGATGCCCTCATAAAATTGTTCTAACAAGAGTATTTTCTGATGTCACCGAGAAATTCTTCTAACAGAAGTGTGCTGAAAAATTCAGGACAACTGGACAGCTATTTACCTGCATATCCCAAGAAGAAGAAAGTGTTTGGAAAGCCTTTTCCAATGGCTGTGCTCACATTCAGTGTAACAGACCACTCTTTTGCACATCCTTCTGCCTTTATACATGGCTGGGTTTTTCTGCAATATCCTGAATCAATCCCTCCTTTCTGTTATGTTTCACTTAATTATCAATTCCCTCATATCCAGTCCCAGCTGCAGGCTCTGAACTAACAAAGTTAAGTTCCTCTGTGTGATGTGAATGCTGCAGCTGCATGTGTCCCTGTTAGCAGGGCTGGTGGCACTGATGTGTCTGGTCAAAGAGAGAAGAAGTGCATATGTCCAGAAAAACATTAACTGGAGAGACTATCCAATCTAATCTGCTGTACTCATTCCTTCAGGAGAATGACAATGTGGTTTGCCATAGTTCTTTTTTAGCCACAGAGAGGGTATGAGAAGGAGTTCACAGTCATTTAAAATACTGTAATGGAAACCATGGCTGCAAGGTGGAATCACCTTCTCCACCTAATTCCAAATAATGTTAGGATATGTCTGGTCACAAAAAACAGATTATTCACATTTTCTCAAGAAATAACTTTGATATCATCTGGGACAACACTCCATTCCACTAGGAAAAAAATGCAATATAAACATAAGATAGGGGTCATTCTTCCTTTAAAAATACAGTAAAAGAGGAACAGCTTGAGGGTTCCTGCTCCTAACCAGAACATAAGAAGGAAAAAAGATCTTATTGAGCTTGAAAACTGTAAAGAAATAATTAAGTTATCCGTTCTTTTCTTCTCTAAGAATATGAGATGGAATTTAAAACATTCAATCAAAACAAAAAATAAAGTTTTCCTAGCAAACTAGAAAGAAAGTATGTGCTCCTAAATCCTTGTTTTCATCCCTGCTCAGATAAATTTTGCACTCCTATCCTCTGCTCACACTATTTGAATGACACAGGTCACTGGTAGCAAAGGTAGAGGAAATTCAGTAACTGCCCTGGCAGTGTCCAGAAAAAAAAAGTGACAAAATAATTTAGTTGTCTCCAAGGTTGTCTGAAGTGCCCACCACCACCTGAGTAATCTCCTTCAAAATTTATCTGATTAGGTCAACATAATGATTCCCTAGAGATGTTTTAAATGAAATCCTAGTCCTTATACCCATTGAAAAAACTAAGACATGCTCAAAGCCATTTCTCAAAATCTTCTCATGATTGATGTAAGCAGTACACTAAAATCCCACTTTAGGTCTGCCCTAATAGACAGGTGTTTAGACTGGAAACTGTTTCTCCTGGCATACAGTAGGAGTACTGAAGAAATAACACACATGGGTTCTCATGAACATTATGAGTAGTGAACTAATGAAAAATACTAGCACATATCTTATTCTTTTGCTGCAGCAATAAGGATGTAAACTGGCAGTACAGCTTTAGCAGGGAGCCAAAAAAGGAGAGTTTTAAAAACAACCATTGCAGGATTTTTCCTTACCCCAGTGATGTGGCTGTTCCTAAGACCATAGCACACTACTGAATGGGAAAATAATCTCTTCCAAAGCACAAAGTAAAATCTTTTGAAGGTGCATATGAACATGGCACACAAACCTGCATCTCTTGCAGATGATATAAGGCATAGTTTAAAACCTGACTGGAAACCAGATACTTTGTAGTTTGTCTTAAAGTTTAATGAAAGTCTAACATTTGTAGTTAATACCTTCCTGGATAGACCACTTTTCTACACAAAAAATAATATCAGTGTTTCAAAAGAAGTTGCTACATGGTATTGGCCAAACCCTGTGCACATCTACCCCCATTTAAGGATGCTGCCTACAACAAAATAAAAGCAGCCTAACAAACAACCACAGTTCATATATATTTGCATGGTATTTAAATAGTTGATATTTGATATATGCAGTACAGATAAAAATCACAATATTGTACATGTAGAGAGCAGTTCTTCCTCTTCTTGTATTAGATGTGCAAGCTTGGGGATTTTTTTGAAATTGCAAATTAATAGCTGACATTTCTCTTCCCTAACATTTTCTAAGCTGATTAATTCTGAGAACCAATTCCAGTAAAGGTATCAAGCCAGACTATATTAAGTGATAAGGATTACACTAATTCAGCCACAGCATCTTGATAAACAATCTTTCAGTGATGGATGAGAGGAATTTAATTCCTACCAACTGCAGGCTGAATTCCTTCAGAGTTTTATGACCTACTGAAAAAGGTTTTGCATTCAGACATATAAACTGATTCCAACAACCAAAGCAATCAAAATAACTTTTGCCTGATTACCAGCTGCAAATCTGCAAGCAGTAGTTTTTGCACTAGTGGTGTTATACACTCAAATAATAATAGGTGTATAGGGACACTTTAGATGGATTTTGATATTCCTTTTTAATGGATGTTGTCTCCTGTCCTGTTCTGAAAGTGCTCAGCAACACACAGAGTCTGCATCCTTATTAGGCCATGATTCAGGCTGAACTACATCTAACTGGGAAAAATGACATGGAGACAGTTTTATACAGAAGGAAATATGATTTTTTCTCAACAGACAGACAAGCCTGAAAAAGACCATCTCAATCAACATAAATATTTTTCAGAAGTGTTGCACTTCATTTGTCATCAATTACCCAGCTGGAAAAAGGACCACAGAAAAAAAATCATATTGGCTAATCTGGCCCCATAAATTTCTGTATAACAACCATACAAAATAGCATATAAGTGCTTATGACACTTACAGACTTACTACTTTCACTGAATTATCTTCAAATATTTCTCTGCCTTATGAAATCCATTCTCTCTATATATAGTAAAATGTTTATATGTAGAAGACACCTTCTAGTGGTAGGATACACAATGTATGCACATTTAGCTTATGTAGTCCAGCACTTTAAAATACATTTTTTTCTTAAAAGTGACTAATACATACACAAAGTATTTCAAACTAATTTCACTAATCTTCTTATCCATTGTCATTCCTAATAGGCAGATCTTCAAATCCCTTGGATGGACAATATCAAACATTTCATTTATTATAACACCTGTTTTATTTGAAATCAAGTACTTTGGTGATGTTTCTCTTTTCAGGAATGAAAACCAGGAACTCTGTTTTCATTTTTCTACTGAGAATGGCATGATAAGGAAAAATGCAGAGGAAAGATAACAAGACATAATTGAAGAGTAGAAGTATGTACACAGATTTCAGGTAAGGAGCCACATCTTAACAGTATGCTACCAGTAACAGATTTTTATACCATAAAAATACCAAATAAAAACAAAAATTAAAAAAAAAAAAATTAACGGTTAAGAAACCCATCTAAATATCTAGTTTCATGTAATTCTTCATTGTTTTTCTTTATTTCCTTTGAAAGCAAACTTGTATCTTTTAATATTTGCTGCTATGGCATGAGTTCTCATGCTCTGTGATAGTATATCATCAAATGGCTCAGGCTGGAAGGGACCTTATGGATCATCTCATTCCAACTCCAGTGCCATGGACCGGTTGCTCAAAGCCCCATCCAGCCTGGCCTTGAACACTTCCAGGAATGGGAACTTCTCTGGGCAGCATGTTCCAGTGTCTCACTAACCTCAAAGTGAAAAATATCTAATATCTAATCTAAACCTATCCTCTTTCAGGTTGAAGCCATTACCCCTTGTCCTATTACCACATATCCTTGTAAAAAAGTCCCTGTCGAGCTTACTTGTAAATCTCCTTCAGATACCTGGAAAACTGCAACCAAGTCACTCCAAAGCCTTGTCTTCTCTAGCAGGAACAATTCCAATTATCTCAATCTTTCCTCATGGAAAGGTACTCCATCCCTCTAATCATCTTCCTTGCCCTCCTCTGGACTTGCTCCAACAGGTCAAAGCCCTTCTTATCCTGGGGATCCCAGACCTTTACTCATTTCTCCATGTGGGGCTTCAGGAGTGAAAATCAGAGGGCATTAACCCTCTCTGGATGCAGCTGGGATATGACTGGTTTTCTGGGTTGCAAGCTCACGTTGCTGGCTCATGCCCTCACCCACCAGTGGCCCCAGGTCCTTCTCAGCAGAGCTGCTCTCTTATCCATTCATTCCCCAGCTCATGTCAACATTGGGGCCTCAACCCAAATGCAGGAACTTACACCATATGAATATTGACACTCTCCCAGTTGTCTGAAATGTCGGGATTATGTCATTACTTTGATGCATTAATGCATTAATGAATTACCTTTATGCTAATTATTATGAAAATACATTAGTTGAAAATAAAGTTTAACACCACAGGAGGCTGTCAGGATTTGACAGGACTAAATCACTGATACAAACTGTCTGTTACATAAAAACTCCTATAGCTGAGACCCATTAATTTTTTTCATTAATGCCAATAGCATTCCATTAAGTAGTTTCCATAGCTTCTTGTGTAATAAGCACAAGAGAGTCTTGCATTCAAACTAGGGCTTATATAAATGCAACACTGCATGAAATCCCAGCTCTGAAACAGTGAAGAGTCAATGACAATAACATAGCACTGGTGACTCCTCTCCTTTGCCAATATTGCTGAAACAGCAGTTTTCACAATGGGTTTTATCTAAATTAACTTTATTTCACACTCAATTTGTTGTGCATAGTTTACCCTGTCTTTCATGCCAATTAACTTTCAGAAATGCTTGGTGTGCAAAATGGGGAAGATATAAATGAATTAAATTGGAACTTAATTGTACAATGTGATAATAGCTGCTTTGCAGTTTACACAGTGGTTGCCATTAATGTATGTGTGTTTCAATAAGTTGCATTTGTAATGTATTCACCTCAAAATCATCTGGGAAGCCAAAGCAAGTAGCTGTTTCAAAAGCCTGAAATCTCTTCTGTTGTCATATTAAAGAGGGGAAAAATTTACTTGATAAACTGCAAAGATGCTAAATGCATCACTTTGAGAAGTTACATGATACCAAGTGGGAATGAAATCTCTTGTGATTGTCTTTCTGCTCATCACTAGCAAAGCCAATTAGTTAGCAGAGTGCCCATTCCTTTTAGGTGCATTACAGACACAACTGAGTATCATTAACTTGCCATGAATGTGATAACCTTGGAGGTAAACAATATGTTTTTCAAACGCTGACCTAAATATTAGGAGGTCAGTCTAGCAGACAGAAAAAATGGATATTTGCGTCAGGATCCTCCACAAACTGAGTCTGGTTATTTCTGAATTTTCTTACCACCAGTACAGGAGATATATATCTGTACTTACATATATCTAAACATATGCATATATGCATTTTCACAGAGATAATTGTGAAAGTTCTTTAAGATCAGTGGATGGACTTTTTTTAATTGAACTTGAGAAAGAGGTAAATAAACTTATGTGAATGTGTGATTTATATGAATGGTTTATGAATAGTAAGAATTTATTTGACCTAGAATAGCAGTGTTTATTTTTGTGTGAGCTCTTTTCCTAAATTTATATATGAATATCATTCACTCCTATAGGAACTGTTATTGTCTGCAACTACAATGAGAGTGTTACACCCAATACAACTCAATGTTTCTCATCACCTGGGGCATCATTTTAAGCACTATAAGAATATCTCTGTGCCACTTCTTGACCTCAAGGCTCTGGAACACGGCCACTGTTGACATCTCTTCTAAATATGTGACTACAAAATAAAAATCAGCAGTCTTAGCCTTTTCTGGAATTTTGAACGCTCTGTGGAGAAGCATTCCATCTCCTGGAGCCAGAAGAATGACTTGTGGGAATCAAAGTGCTGGAAACATGCATGACATCTCCCTCTCAGTAGCATCTTTTCCCTCTATGCTTCTCTGCTTGGAAACAAAGGAACCAAAAATGAATCAAGAATTGCAAATCTTCTAGTTGCCTTCCTACATGGCTAATATTAAAAAGGAAAAAGTCATATGGCACTAAATTTAAACAATGCATTTGTAAAAATTATCTGTAGAATAGGACATATAACAATTGTATCATTTGCAAACTTGCCTTTATCCTCTGTTTCAAACCACATAACTTTGATGGGCTGAACAGATCAGGATTATGACCTGATGATACAAGACAACAACTTTCTGTGATGTCTAAAAATTTAATGATATGTTGCATAAAATTTAGGAAAGTTCTTGCACTAAAATTCTTGGAAAACAAATCTCTTTTTCACTGATGCAAAAGGAAGCAATGCTGTAAAGAGCTTCACATGCAACCTGAAACTGTGACTGGCTGTTTCCTAATGAAATCCAGAGAAGCCAAATTAGAAACCTCTGTACAATTTCACAGGACTCAGAGGGATGCCCAGCATGATGTACCCACTCAGATATCTGCACTCTTGTGAAGAATAGTTGATGAAGTGTAACATGTTTGCCTGGAGGCATGACCCGTATCAGTGCTAATTTTGCAGATTGAAGGATCAAGGAGTAATTAGACAAGCAGGGCATCATTAAAATGTAGCATCTTTTCCTTTTATTCTCATAATTTTCAGATGCATTTGAGTTGTTTAAAAAGGAGAGACAAGTCATGCTTGCTGCATTATTAAAATATGAATTATGTTTAAATCTTAGTGCACACAGTGTTTCTCAAGGCAAATTGCTATACCTTAGCAGTAGTTTCAACCACTCTAGGAGATAAAAAAGGTAACTAGTTATATTCACTTTTCAGCAGTGGCAGAGGTTTATCTGAGCTCCTTTAAGGATTTGCTGAAACAAAAGTGTATCTCATTTGCAGCCACAGTAATCAGCTTACCTTTAATCTTTCGTTTTCTTTATAAATAGCAAAGATTTATTTGCTTTGAGCTGTCTAAAACCAGAGCTACCATAGATCATCCAAGAGCATTAATCCTTGTTCTCTGCAACCTGGTTTCTGAAAACTGGGAGAAATGCAAGAAAGTCAATGCAAGAAAGTCAAATAAACACATTTTTTCCCAAATTCTGGGATTTTTGTCACTAAGTTAAGATGTGAGAAAAAGCATTTTTCTCCCAGGAAAAACTTTAAGTTCAAGAATAGTTTTGAAGTAGATCTCTATTGACATCTACTCAGATTTCATTGAAAATTGATTGCTACAAAATTGTTGGCAAATTGCTATCCTTTACTGAAAAGCCCCATCACAGAACACTAAACACCAAGAAAAGATTAAAACAGCCAATCAGCAGAGCTGCTCACCATGCTGTTGAGTGTTAGAATTTGGCAATGCTGGTGGAATTAGGGCCTAAGCTTCAAATTAAACCAAACCAGATGTTAGCAAAAGAGTTTATATGTGCAAACCATAATTGACTTCTTAATTTCTTGCTTTCTCTAGTTGGAATGCTAATTAATGTAGTTATGATTAATAACAAGATGTCTAATTGCTATTTTTGCTTCTCTGTAAATGTCCTTTTTAATTCAAAGAGAGTGTTTTGTTTAACTTGTATTATATGTTTCTGAAGTCCTGATTTATTTGTCCCCTGAAATTGCTTATTAGAAATGCATGACAAAGTGATAATTACAGTCAGATCTGGGCAAAGCATGTCACATGTTCAAGAGTATTATTTAAATCTATAACTGAGTAAGTCAACCTTGTTTGTGCAAATGGAATTTCAGGTAGAGATTCAAATAATGTCAAAAAAATGAAAAAAAATAATGAAAATGATGAATACTGTAGAAGGGTCATAACCAGGCTAAATGACAAGGAGTAATAACCTTTACAGTTAAGACATGTAATCCACCAGAGGGTGACAATTGATTTCAGTTCTCTGAAACCAATACACCTGAACATCACAAGCTTAATAGAGCCATAAACTAATTAGAAAACCAGGTGCTACACAACTTATATTAACTTTTTCCATGAATTAACAGAAGCTTTAGAGTCTTAGAATCACCTAAATCACATGAGACATTAGTATTATACTTCTGGAATGGTATGCACAATTCTCTCTCTTAGAAATGGTGATGGTTTTATAAAGCTGGTCAGTGCCCTCTGCATTTTATCTTTCAATTCCTTTTACTGTAAATGTGTTGAATATTGAGAAGACAGTTTTCTTCTTGTTCCATTGAGATCTAATGGAACACCCAAATTGGTTCTGTTTCTGTGTTTGGGTTTTGGTTGGGTTTTTTTTTTTTTTTTTGGTTGGAATTAAAACCATATCCTTTGAATTTTCCCAAAACATTTTGTTTGTCTTACTGGATTGTGAGACTTCCTGCAAAGCAGGTGACACTATAAATCCTCCTTTTCCTATGATATATTGTGGGGGAAAAGCATCAGCATTATTTTGATGATTTTAAAGCTGCATCATGTGATCCTCTTCCTATAGTTTGAATCTTAGTAATTCCTATAGGTTGAATCTACAGCAGCTCTTTGCTCAGAAAGCACTGACAGCTGTTTTTCATCATTCACAAGGGACAGGAGCTGGTCAGTTTGACAGACTGACCTTGGGAATAACACAAACACATAAACGGTGATCTCGGGATTCTTCTGAGCCTTTACTCCAATGGATTTTTAAAATGTTCTTCATTCTCTCAAAAAAGGTTTATGCAATTTATGATATTTTTAAGGGCCCTTCTCAGGACAATTATTCTTCTTGAAATTCCTGTATGCAGTTCATTGTGTAAATACACATTTAACATTTTTCTACAAGGCCCTATATTTTTTTCTGACAAGACCTTGAACTAATTTTTAAGGAACTCCTTTCATATTGGCAAACTTATTTCTTTTACTGGGAAACATATGATAGTTGTAGTTTGACAGACAGGTTATGATGGAATGGCATGGTAATAGATAAGATCCTATTCTATGTAGGAGTTGACCTGTCTCTGCTTGGAAGAAAAACTTTGGGGTGAGTAGTGTGTGTGATTCTCTAAGTTTACTGTAGTATATTACCAGATTACTCAGATTTTAATAAGAAGAAAAATGAGTATTTGTGCTTTTGCCATTGACATTTGCTGAATGACTTTTAAGACAAAAGCCTTGGCGACTTGTCAGTATGGAAGATGAGTTATCACTTTTCATAAACAAGACCCTGGTGACTCTAGATATGCTGGTCTTGTTCCAACACAGGCAATCATATTCCATTTTCTTCCAATTTAATATCTTTTCCAGTAGGTCTGGTGTTTTTCAAATATCCTCTAAGCAGATAACTAGAGTTTCTGCATGCTGTGGAATAAGTAATGTAGTCTACCTGACACAGGGATATATTTCAGCTATAGAAAATTGACCTGTTAAACACCCAGAGGAAAAAAAAAAGCTATCATTAAAAGCTCACTATTCTCTGCTCTAGGTAGCTGCAGTAACCATGGTACTGATCTACACATAACACTAAAGGTACAGTACAATAATCCCTGTGGAATGGCAAATGTAGAATTTTAATGATTCCTGCTTTATTTAGGTTGTAAAGTGCTTTGGGAAAGGTATCCTTCAAGATGAAAGCTAGTACAGAAATATAAGCTATTGCTATTATGCTTTGAATTAATCACTGCTTGCTTTCCCCTCCAGAGTGATGCAGAAAAACATCTTAACATCTATTTTACTTACAGCCTGAAAAAGAAAAAAGGCCTTCCTCTCATAAAAAAAGGATAAAGCAAAGAAAAATATAAAGCTCCTTCAAACCTGAAAGGAAGAAAATCAGTTTTGTGTTGATATATATAGCTTTCATCCTGCATTTATTGAAATTGATATTCATCTGAAGGAAAGAAAATGACCTATGAAACAGAATTGAGTCCTTGGTTATTAAGTATATGCTAGGACAGATCCTTGAATGGGTAATGTCTTTAAGCCCCTAAAGTGGGGGAACTGAGGGGAGAAAGCCTACCACCCACTTAACACCACTAGTGTTAATTATGCTATGCAGACTCCTAATCAATTAAACTTCAGTGTATGAGGGGAAATGAACTTAAACAAAATAAAAGCAGAAAAATAATTCAAACTGAGCTGGATAATATATTCATGTAAAGGATATTAAAATTTACATATATAAACACACTTTAAAAAAAATCACACTCTTAATTAGCTCAATGGGGATCCTATTTCCAGTGTGCAGTGGCACACACATACATTTACATGCATGTATCAGTGATCAATGGGATGTAAATCAGCCTTTGTTTATTTGATTGTCTCAGAAAATAAAATTAGTATCACAGAAAATAGAGAATTATCATTGAGGCAGGGAGGGACATCATGTCAAATACTTGCATGTCAAATACTACAGAATAGCCTTGTGTACAACATTCTCCTTTATTGCAAAGACTTCTGCTGCATGTCCTGCATTCTACACAGGTGAGACAGTCTAAGTATGGCTTTATGTAATGGCTTGACTTGGAAAGGACCTTTAATAAAGATCTTCAGATCCAATCACCCTGCAGTGAGCTGGGACATCTTCAGCTGGGTCTGTTTTCTCAAGTGCCATCCAACCTGGTTTTGAACAGTTCCATTGATGGGGCATCCACTACTTCTCTGGGAAACTTATTCCAGTGTCTCACCACCCTCATTATAAATATATATATATATATATATATATATATATATATGTATATTTATTTATTTATTTATTTATTTATTGTTTATTTTTTTTTACATGCTCTTGTGCTGTCACTACAGGCCTTGGTAAAATGTTTTTCTTCATCTTCCTAGTCAGCCTCCTTTTTATATTGGAAGTCCACAGTGTGGTCTCCCCTGAGTTTTCTCTTCCCCATGTTAAATAATCCAAACTCTCTCATCCTTTCTTCATAGAAGGGTGTTACAGCCCTCTGATAATTTTTGTGGATGTTTTCTCTAGGTACTGTAACAGGTCCATGTCTTTCTTGTGCTGGAGACCCAGTAATGCATGTATGTAACCTTGATCATAGGGGAGAAGATCTAGTGGTACTTTAAAGAATCTCCTGCTTAACACTTGTAGGAAAAAGCAAAGTGCTTTTTGTTATTACCCACTCTGCTGAGAAAAGCTGTTCATCTCAGCCATCATATCCACAAGGCCACATGGGAATTAATGGGGGCACAGGAACACAAGCCAAAGGCTGAAGAGATTCTGTATTGTCTTACCTGATAACTTCAGAAAGGCACTTTGATTTCAGACCACTTCTTTGACTGATTTGAGACTGGTAGGTCTAATTACAGAAAACAGGTTGGCATGGAGTCTGAACTATACTGCATACTCTTTCACAGCACCCAGCAATTGTTGAAGTAGGAAGGCACAGAAAAATGCATCTCTTTAGATTTTTTTCTTCTATTCTTTGGGTGCTGTAACACATGTATGAGATGTGTACATATGTCACCATACCTAAGACAGTCTGGGAGTGGTATTGTTTAGTCTGGGGGTGTTTAGCCTGGAGAAATGGGTGCTCAGTGAGGACCTTATCACTCTTTACAACTGCCTGGATGAAGGTTGTAGTGAGGTGGGTGGGGGTCAGCCTCTTCTGCCATGTCTCGAGTGAAAGGATGAGAGGAAATGGGCTCAAATTGCACCAGGGAAGGCTCAGAACAGATATCAGATAGAAAAAAATCCATGAAAGAGTGTTTAGGCACTGGAATAAATTGTTCATGGAGGTGGTGTAATTACTGTCTCCAGAAGTGCTCAAGAGGTATCTGGATGTGGCACTTGAGGATATTATAAGGTTTAGGGGCAATTATGGCAGTGCTGGGTTGGTGGTCAGGCTTGATCATCTTGAAGGTCTCTTCCAATCCTTAGGATTCTGTGCCATAAATATATACATTGCTAAGATATAAGCAGCTTTGGAGTCTTTCAGTTATCAGAGAATCCCTTCTCTGAGCAAGGTTCTTTCAGCAGGTGGCTTTCAAGCTGTACTGATGAATAGATGATCCTTTGATTTTACCAGGGACACAGACCTTGAAATGTAGGTCAACCAACCAGCAATGAAAAAAATAATAAATGAATACACAACAGAGCAAATGAATTGGCATCAGAGAATTACATCAGTGAAGAACATCTGGCCCAACCCACCACACATTGTGTGCACATCTTGTAAAGCCATAGCAGAATCAGAATTCCTATTTGACTTTCTAAATGGGCCTCACTCCCTCCTGTCCTGGACTCCACTTAGACAACACTCTTTAATGGTTGCTTAGATACTTCACACTCTGCACACAGTGCAGGAATGCACCAAAATTGCCAGTTCAGTACACACTCCTGGCTAACTGTAAACACTTTACCAGCTATTAATGTCTTTATCCCTTCTTGAGAGCTTAAACACAGGAATGAGTATGTTATTTACTATACTAAAGCCAGAGCTGGCTGTTAAATTAACAGAGCAACTCGACCAAGAGTCCCATAAAGCTGTTTATCTCCTCTTTTCACACAACTGAGCTCCAGCTAGTGTGAGTTTGGCCATCTCAATTCTATGCTGTTCCATAGACACTGAACAAATATTTATAGCTGTAGATGGTTACTGTATTAATTTGATATTTTCCCTGTCTCCAGCTAATCATTTAAAGCAGCAGCTGGTAATTGAATATATGTTTATCTCCCTCTTTGCCTTCTTTAACTTTAAATAATCACTTTCCATTACTTCCAAGAGAAACAAGATGTGCCAGTGTGTCTTAAGTACTTTTTCATAAAGCCAAATCCTTTCCTTGTTGCTAAGCAAACCTAAAATTGTGTTTTCCTAGATTTGGGGATGCCTTAAACACCCAGAGATGCTTTATCCAAAGCCACACTTAAACCTGAACAGTGGAAGATTATGTAAATTGTGTATCAATTTTTTTCATGCTATTTTGATTTTGCATCTGAAGGAAAAAGGCAAAAGACAGACACTCGGCTTGAAGAGGTTTCTACTGAGAAACAGAAAAGAAGAAATTTAAAAGATGGCATCATCTCTGTTCTCTCCTTATTAGCAGCCATAATTTGATAACAAAAGACACACTAGCCAGAGTGGACATCTAAATGCAGACTTAAGTATCAATGGCAAAGCAAATCTACTCTCAAAGTTGCCAGTATTGTCTCTGAAGTGACTTTTCATTATTTCAACCTTCTGGGTTAAATGCTCAGTTGGTGAATATTGATGTCATGTCATTGACTCTAATGGAGTCAAACTGAATTAGACGAGCCGAGAATTTGAATGTGTGTCACAGTTTACTGAACTAGATTCCTTGTACTAAAAATTGCCTTTTTATTTTCATAAAGATGTCATGCCTAGCAGGAAATCTCTGTTCTTGCACCAGGGACTTTGTGAGTGTTTCTCAGGTATCTGCTGTCTTGCTGATATCTGGTTGATGCCTTGTTAAACAGTGCATGAAACCAGTTGGACAAGTGAACACAGAGAGCACAAGGGAGAATTTTCATCACAGAGTCACAGCTTGCTTGCCTTCTAACATAATAAACTCCACGCTCCCAGACAGCTTCCCCAGAGAGCTGCACATCCAAAATCCTCCAGACATCAGAAGTCTGAAGGAAGAGAGATAAGCTATTTAGTCTTAAAAATGATGGGCTCAGTAAACTCCCAAAGTCTTGGGTCTGTATCTGCAAGCTGGAAAATTAAGCTGTTGCTCCAATAATATCAGTGCATGGCTGCATAGCTCACCTCTCTCCGAGGCAGTCATGTTACTATTGTGTCAAGGAAGGTCTCCATTAAGGATTTTACAGATGTTTGAGGTTAATTGTGAAAATGTCAGCCGGACAGCTGAGTAACCCAATCAGTGAGGACTTTTGAAGTGGCTAAATGGACCTTAATGATAGTTTACCTGGAAAAGAAAGAAAAATGTTATTAGCTTTTGTTATTTTGTAAATAACTTCACAATATTTAGTGTACAAACAATTATTTGAGACTCTCATGTCTTTTTCCTTTTACCTTTTTATTTTCTTCTCATTGTGGTTGCAGAAAATAATCCTGAAAGAACATTTAATCCAAGTGGACTTCAAGACTCCAAAATAATGATCTATTGGGAATCATAAAGACATGATTATTTTAAACCTCTTAAAAACTAACCTCTCTTTCATACCTCCTCAAGCAAAAGAACCCCAAAAACCAAAAACCCAAACCAACTGATTAAGAATTGACTCAGGACATTTGAATGCTTGGCTTCTTTTCACCCCAGATTAAAGGGTATTCCTTCAATTCTCTATAATGATTGAGCTTTTATGACTCCATCAGAATTTCTACAGTAAAGTTTTTTAAAAGACTTCATGGCTGAAATGTGTTTGCACTGTCCTGATCATCCAGCACACTTTGATTTCTTGTGAAACTTTGTAGAATTCATCAGCTAAAACTCAGAGCACAGAGGGAGGGCAGTGGATCATCATTTAGAAAAACAGACTGCAAAGGGAAGTTTTAGGTCCTTTTCCACAGACAGGATCCAGTTCTGTTTAAGTAATGCATACCCTAGAAACCAAGCTGTAGAGCATGAAAACACCAGTGAGATCTCTTTGTTGAGTTCTTCAATGCAAACCCAAGTCTGTTTAATAGGAGAAAATAGGAACAGTTTGGAATATTTTGTTTTGGATAGACCCTTAAGAAGTACATCAGTTTTACTTTTACAATTCACTGTGGGAATTTTGGTTTTGACAGCTCAGCTTGGCCTAGGCAGTGCTCTTGATGCAGTTACCTGTCATTTACAAGGGGCAAGTCTCTCCTGATTTCCTCAGCAGATGTCAGCCACAAAAATCACAGCTGGTTGGACAACTTGCTTGTAGAGAAAAGCAAAAACGAAGATACATTTATAATTTTCCAGCAGTGGAACAGCTAGATGTTAATTTTATCCATCACTAAGAACTTCCTAGAAAAACTATACATCTTCTTACAGTCATCTGAGGCAAGAATATTTTAAATACATTCAGAATAACATGCATTCTTTAAGAGATACCTATGGTTTTTAACATTCATTTTTTTTCTATTTCTCATTATTTGTTCCTTATCCTCACCTTTCAGAAGTTCTCTTTATTTGAACACCGATCAAAAATGGTATTTTGTGAGTTAATGGCCAGTCTGCTAATGCTAATGATGAACTGCAAGAGCCTCAGAAACTAAAAGTTATTTATCCAGTGCAGAAATACAGTTACTTCATGACCAGAGAGAAAAGGGTGGAACCCATCAGCTAATTTATAGAATGATTACTCTCCACAAGTTTCTTTGGGTTATCAAATTAATACTGTAATCTCAGAAATATATCTAATTTTAAGTAACTACCTATGTGTGTGTGTGTGTATATATATATATAAAAGTTAATGCATATAAATGGAATGAACTTTTAAGCTTTACTTTCTCTGTTTTCAATGAATAACTTAAACTTTCTCTGATCAAGCATACTGGCAAATCATTGACTATATACTCACCTTCAGAAAGAAATTGCAAATTGAGCACTCATGCACAATTTTATCTTCTTGGCTATCAGTGAATGCTTTAAAAATCCTCCTAGTCCTTTAAGAAAGAACTGCAGAAACCAAAGCTGTTCTTCATTACATAAATAAAATAGATAGTTTGGTAGCTTTTAATGTGAAAAGAAACAAAGCTGGTAGAGGAGGAGAGGTGGGAGAAATAAGGACAAACATACCAATATACTGGAAAAGACTAACAGTCCTATCAGAATCTATAAGGATTCTAGAGTAACATGCAAGAATTTTGAGGAAGCAAACACAGGGTAATATGGATATTATATTTGTTCATAACTGTAATAGTTCTTATGTTTAAAAGAAATAAGCTTGAAAGAAATAAAAACATATTTTTTACTGACTTTTATTGAATGAAGTGATGCACTTAAAATCTAATTTGTATGTTCAGACTCATACCAAAATATCTCTAACTAGAATAATTATCTAGAAGGTGGAATACATACTTTCTATTAATTTCCTTTATTTTATCAGAATCAACATTTCTTCTGATAGCATGATCATAAACTTCACTTTTATAAACTAGTCTTAACACTTATAATAAACTACAGCCCCATTATGCAAATTTTCCCTATGATAATATCTGAAAAAAAGTCACTTTTGCTGGTATTCTAAAGACTATAGTTTATTTCCTCACAGAGATGATACAGTTTTCTATTTCCTATGCTGAGGGTAACTCAATATTTTTGAGACTACTGAAACATAGAATAGTGGTTAAAAAGAAACATGATTTTATACCCTGCCCTTCATCACAGTTCCTTGTTACAGGTGTGATTCAGAGATATGAAGGTCAGTGGTAGCTGGGCCATTGACCTCATGATCCATTTCTTTCCTGAGTGTTTCCTTTCTCACAGCTTGCGATTTCTGGTCCTGTTCCTGGTAAAAAAGACAGATTACACATTCATGCCTTCTTGCCTCTGAGTTTAGCAGTCCATGAAGTACAGTTCCCCCACTCCTGACCACCCCAAAGGGCTGTATCTATTACCCACTGAATTGATTGCTCATTGATTTTCTTGTCACTGTTCCTTATCCATCAGCAGGAAGACAAAAAATAACCTTCTCTGTAACTCTGTATGTGGCACATGCAGTAAGCTGTGAAGCTGAGACCATACTGGTGAAATGATAACAGGATGTCCAGGGAAATGATCTCTTTTTTATTCATTTTTGACAGATTGATACCTGCAAGCCCTGAATCGTTATGACTGGAGGGCATGCAGCCATCTCCTTGCAGGTACTTCATATGAACAGATCATGTGCACTTCTTCCTAAGTAAAACAAGATGGCTAAAAATATCTGTTCTTTCCTGTTTGAAAACTATGTGAGGATTTATTGTTTTGTAAATGGGTTCTGTAAAATCATGTCCACTTTACAGATTGTTTCCAGCCAGCTGAATGTGAATGTTTGATATGCAAAACATGAGTGGTGCCACTGGGCACAAGGTTCACATAACACATTGGTACAATCTTGGAGAATTGAGTTTCATATTCAAAATGTTCACACTAATACTGATTGCAAAATGCAGTTTCTGAAAATATCCTTCAATGTCCTCTTTCCTCTTCCTGGTTGCTCTTGCCAACTTCACTAACTTCACTAGCTGTCAAATTTACAAAAAACAACACTAAAGGAAAACTAATGGCAAAAGATGGAGCAAAAATTAAGACAAACTTCACAGAAAAAAATACAGTATTAAAAAACAGCAGTGTTGCCTACTATTGATTTTCAGCAATTAACAGAAGCATGTCAAGGTCTGAATTTCTCAGTGATTTACTGGACTTTGGTTGCTTCCCTTTGTTTCTCTAACACACTCTTTAATTTATGGTCAGAATGGAGAATTCATGGCAAAACTCAAGACTTTTTTTTGTTCTCAACTGGAGTTAATATTAAATAGATGTAGGAGGCATAAAAGCAGTCAGTTCCTGCATAATTGGGGTGATGCTGTATAAAATTGTAAAACATGGTCAGAGGGATTAATTAAGCTAATATGCAACAGTGACCCCAGTTTGTGCTCTCTGCTATGAATCCTGCTGTTGTAAAATGTCAGATTTTTTAAAAACATCAGACAGTAAGAGAATAAAAGCTACTATTGACATGCATGGATCTCAGCTTAATTGTAGTTGTTATCACCACAGTTGTCAAGAAATCCCTCTTAGAGGTCACTGTAGCTGCTGCAGGGATAATTTCACTCTTTATGGAGGCCAGCAGACCCTTCACAAGCTACACACCAACTGATTTCAGTAACACAGCATCTACCTGCTTTCCTCAACATATAATTTGCAGCATCTTATCTGCTATAATGTGCAGCAGATTAGTGGCCTGAAAAATGAGCCATCTACCCAGCAGAGGAGGGATAAATAATTGATTGGAACTATAACCAAAAGAAAGTTATTTTTCCTCATCAGGTCACAAATTCACAAAGCTGTCAGGGAAGAAAAAATCTATAATTTTAAGTAGAAGATGATGGCATTCTCTCATAAGGAATAATGTTCTTCCAGTGCTTGTGGTGATAGTACAGCATACCTGTGTAGGAATTGGAAAGGTACTTCCCAATGGAAAACAGACCAAATAGTCTTGACTTTATAAAATTATTATTTTTCCCAATTTTTTTGGTTGTTCTTAGTCAATTTTTTATGCTGATTCAGAAATTTTTAGCGTCACCCTAATGAACAGATTGTTCATTAAAGAAGATATAAAATAAGCTTTGTTTTATGTTGAATACCCACTATTCAGAAACATTATCCACCTGCAAAAACACTGGAGTGAGAATGAAGCATGTTTACCTGGGTATTGCTGTAGAGACAGTTGTAAGTCAACAGGCACATTCCATTTACAAATGTTTAATTTCACCCTGTTCAGCTAATTTACCTTAGATGTTACCATCAGGCAGCTGATGAAATATTAATTAGGAATGTCTTTCAATAAGGTTAGATTCATATTAAGAGAAAATATTTCTTCCTGACATTTCAACTCAAATGACATCCTCCTTGAATATTCTAAAAATTTAGGATTCACACATGAATGTGGTGCTTCCAACAGTACTACTTACCATATTTAATTTTTCTGTTTACATGAATGTACATTAAGAAACACTCTATTCACCAGATACTTTATTACTGTCTCAGATCAACTTCAAATCACAGACTAGTTTTAGGTGTAGCACATGGACTAGATATAGGCAAACCAGGATGGACTGAACAGTAAGATGTTGTTGCTCTTGGTTTCTACAGATAACTAAATTATATTCAATGCATTCCTAATGCTGTCCATTCACATAATTCTATTTGACCACTACTGGAAGAAAAAGTGCTTTTATTTGAGCCAGCTATGGAAAAGTAATATCTATGAGAAAATACTGCAGGTGAGGTGTCCATTGCAGCATTTTTTTTGTGTTTCTTGAAGAAGAAATAGACCACTAAATCTTAATATCTAATTGACAACATATATGAAAATATTTGTCCTTTATATTGCTTAAAGGAGCCTTAAGTCTAAAAGGCATCTACCGAGAAGACACAGAAGTTACAGTAATTAACATTTAAAAAAAATTAACACGAACTCAGGACATAGTCCAGATAGGAATGATGACTTCCATAACTGGCATGCATATTACACTGTTCAAAGACATGAGCTTATCAACAAATGGGCATTTGATGTGGCAGAGCACATGGAGAAGCTCTGTGTCATCTGTCAGCTCAGCTCCTCAGCCTCCCCTTGGTCTGTCCCTGCTTTGTACTGAACAGCTGAAAGTTATAAAATGCTCTTGGCTATGGCTTGATTAATTCTCTTCTGCAGCAGGCAAACCTCTTTATCTAAAACTTGTGTTTGTTGTCCACAGCTGCCCAAAGATCCAGCCTTGCCCCTTTGTCTGTGCTGCAGATTCTGATTACTGCATTACATTTTGTCTGACAAATATGGTTTTACACTATTAATTCTCAGAGTGCTGATACTATGAGTTATTCTGCTCTTTAGTCCCTTTGGCAAAACCTTACCTCCTTCCATAATTTCCCCTCTAGTTTTCCTTTCTCCAGGGCCTTGAACATGAATACTTATTAGTATCTTCCCCACCTGAGATGTGCACTCACTTCAGCATCAAAACGAGGCACCTCTCTTTTAGTTAAGTTTTAAAACTAGAGCTCCATTTCTTAGTCCTGCTCAGGGTTTGGATAGCAGGCACCATGCTCATACAGATAACAACCACTAGAAACAGGGCTGTGAAATTCTTGGGCAAACTTCCCCTTCCACTATGAGAGTTTTTTCCTAACCAATCTCAAGACTCCTTCCACCTCCCTTGTCCCAGCATTTCTGTCTCTTTTCTTGTTTGAGTCAGGCCTTTCACCTTGTTGCAAGGCATGTTCAGCAGCTTAATTCCAAATGGAGGGGTACCTTAGCTCTAGCAGAGTGGCTGCTCAATAGTTTAATCAGAGATACTCCTCCTAATTCTCTCTGTGCTGCTGTACATTAGCTTTGAATGCTGCAGTTCCAGGGTCAAACTGGGGTGATGCTGAGACATGAGCCATGGGAAAGAAAGCAAGTATTCCTGTCTGCTGAAGGCCTTTGGAGCTGCCAGGTGAAGGCAAACAGGGTGTGTAAATCCACACACCTGTGCTTATACTCCCACTCTGCCTCAGGAGCATTTATTGGTGTGTAAAGATCAAGAAGTGCTTTTCATGAGAAGGAAGCTTTCAGAAGGAGCAGCAAGAGTGACAGTATTAAAGGAAATTTAAATGTATTTCTTCAGTCTCACTGAATCAAAAAACCAGAACTCATAGTTTATTTCCCACCAAGGTACCACATGATTTACTGAGTCTAATTTTGGAGTTGTTTACACTTTATTTTACTGTGAGATACTGATATATCTCTGCAGCAATCTTATTTCTGCAGAATCATTTATTGATATTCACCAGGTAATTTATGCTAATGCAGAGAACATTTACAGCTGTTCTCTTCCAATACTAGCACTTACAGATGCTTTGTCAGTCACTTAAAAACACAAGCTGTACAACTGGATTACTCAAATGTTTTAATTAGTACTGCTGCTGAGAAACAATGGTGAACAACAATATATTTTTGCATGATTACTTATAATAAATAGGTCAATAAACAAAAATAACATCTATGCCTGCAATAATACAAAGAAAACAATAATCTTCAATAGATCTGTAATGATTTCCACCAGACCAGGTCCTGATATACAGTATAGTGACTAAAAGAAAATTATTGAAAGCTGTATGAGGTGTATAGGATGGGAGAAGGGGAAACTTTCAAATCCTGCTACCTCAAAAAAAAAAAAAAAAAAAAAAAAATCAGAGATAATTTAATGGTATTGCTTTTGCCCTTAAGAGAATCAAATGTTATTTTACAGTACACATTTTTCCCTCTCTTTAACTGCCTTTTTAGGTCCAGTCAGACTGCTCACATGTCAGAACTAATCAGTACTGAATTAATTACAAACACAGATTCAGTAATTGCTTCTTTGCTGGAATTTATTATTTGCCTTCCAGTAATCTAACAAGGGACTCTGCACTGCATTGTTCAGCATAGCTCCAAAGGATAAAGAAGAGTTTCATAACTACTGCATTTTTAGTCTTTTGGATGACTTGTAATAAACTGAAGGATATAGTACAAACACTGCCTGAGTAAAAATCTTGTAATTTTTCAACCAGGCCAGTCACAACTTTAATCTGTTTGGAATCCTTACAAATAAAAAAAAACCAGAAAACAGCCACTCACCTGACATGCAATTGCTTAGGCTGTAAAAAATAAACCTAACCATCCAATACTAAGGCAGTGATGGATGATTTCAAACTGCAATTTCATTATTACAGATAATGGTAAACAAAATATTTAGGATAGTAATAGTCTACTAGGCTGCACAGAAAGAAAAAAATGATCATGCTG
Organism: Oenanthe melanoleuca; assembly: GCF_029582105.1. Classification (NCBI taxonomy): domain Eukaryota; kingdom Metazoa; phylum Chordata; class Aves; order Passeriformes; family Muscicapidae; genus Oenanthe; species Oenanthe melanoleuca. The sequence continues at coordinate 19,673,822 of NC_079339.1, forward strand.
AAAGAGAGAGACAGCCCAGGTACAGGCTGGTGCTGAAGTTATGCTCAAAGAATTACTTCATGGAGCTAGTGATGCCTCTAAAAAGGTAGTAGACCTTGTCCAGTTTCAGAAGAAATGGAGTACTTCTCTCTCTGGAATTAAAGGGGATATAACTTGCCAAGAAAGGAGTTTTGGGAGCACAGGAAAAGCTGCCACCATGTACAATGGCACAAGCCTGATTAAATAAACCAAACAGCTCTTGGAGGTCCCCTGAAGAATTGCAAGGGACAGGGCTGAACTCCCAGAGCATCACTGAGCCACAGGTTCTTTCATCAGCTTCACTGAGACTTTGGCTCATAAGGGGACTCTAATTTTTCAGAAGGGCATTTTGTTGTTTTAGGCACCTCTGTTAAAACCTGCTCCCAGCTGATTGAACAGTGCCTTCTGTGGGTTTCCTTTCAGAAAGAGTGCAGATATTTCTCCAAATAACTCCATTAACTATCTTAATTTAATATCCTCCCTCTAAACCAGATTTAAGAGTAGAGGGTTATAAAATAACTGGTCCATTAGAAGTACTTTTTTCTGAATCTCATTATTTTCAGGTTGATTTTTTTCCTGATGCATCTTGTTACATATATGCATTTTATGTTTTGATAATTTCCACGGGAAGAAAAAAGTTAGATATTAAATATCAGAACTAAGAGGAACCAAACCCAGAAATCAGCTCTTGTATCAGAATACCAACCACCTGCTTTTGCAGCTCAATTTATAATAGATAAAAAAAGCAACTTTGTGAACAACCCAGTATGGAGGTAAAACATTCCCTACCATTCCACTTTCTGGTGTTAGTAAACAAAGAAAAGAAAGATGGAGATTATAATTCCTGCTATTTCCTTTCTTTAGCTGCCGTAACATTAACCAATGGATGGCATCAAAAATGTCTGTTTGGCCATGAATTCTTTTGGCCAACAGTATCATGGCTTATTGAACAAAAAATGCAGTCAAGGTACAAACTGGGCCAGATCATCAAGCAGCAGTAGCTACTGTAACACCTGCCAGCAGAATGTTGTGCCCAGTATCTTAATCTGATTTATATAAAATAAAAATCCCTAATTAAATTTAATAGGGACTCTTTCCTTTTATGTAAGACTGTAACCAAAAACAAATGAAGTTAGATAGAAGGTCTTCAACATAGGGAAAGTGTAAGTTCTGCAGCACTGTTTGCAGTAACACAGACAGATATTCTTATTTAATTTACTTAAAGTGAGGGTTTCTGACATAGGGAAGTTTGGGGGTCTGGAAGATCAAAGCTGATAGAACTAGTTTAATGCCTTTAAATAAACTGAGTGTATTCAAATACTTAAACTAGATGCACTCTTTTTCTTTGATTTCAATAAAAGTGAGGCAGTAAGATGTTATTTTCAATTTGTATGCAAAGTGTGTTGAGGGACACAAAAGTGCAATGGGCCATTACATTTGTTTTAAATTCATGTGAACAATATTAATATGAAATACCAACGATTTTTCTCTAAGATTTTCATAAGAAATGGGCAAAGGTTTATTATGTGAAACTGCATACAATATTTCTTTCTGAATTGTACTGTGAATGATCACCTTGAAACTGTGCTCGTTAGAATATATTTAACTGTCTCAGTCTAGAACAGGAACATTTTGTCCTACATCTGCTTGTATATTGTCTATGGCTGACAGTTAATTTAAAATATGCAACTAATGCTCTGAAATACTTGAAACACTTTTTCTTTTTTCTTATCTCCTGAATACCTACAGTGTACTCTGCTCATCACACTACCAGGAGAGGCAGTCAGACTCCATTTTATTTTCCCTTAAATTTGTTTGAAGCCCAGACCTAGAGGGTGGTGAGTGAGTTTAACTCTGAGCATGGGGGACATGAGAGCACCTGGGGCCACCCCCAGCTGGGCATCCCAAACAGGGAGCCAGTCTGGCAAAACAGGCTTGCCCTTCCATGAAATAGGTACTGGGATAATTTTGCCTGCCCAACCATCCCTTGCCTATGATTTATTTTGCATTCAACCTCATTTGATAGATTTTAAGGCTAAATGTGTCTATTTTGTGGGTTTGGTTTTTTCTTTTATTCGATTCGCTTGCTCAGGCATTTTCTAACCTCCACAGAAAAGTTGGAGAGCACTGGTTTTAGCTAGAGAATGCTCTTCAGCAAGACACTAACCATATTAATTGCTTTTTAATTGTCTTTGATCTAAGAGACAACTAACATAGCTGCTAGTGTACAATGACTCACAGACAAAAGAATTACATAAGCTTAATAAACTTTAAGTAACCTTAAGCAGAATTTATAAGTGCATATTTATTCAGAGACTTCTTTTTTATGGATTATCAGTGTAAAAAATCTCAGCTTTAGAGAAATATATATTGAATTAGGATGCATATTTTTGTTAATATCAATTGCTTTCTCTTTATCGAAATCAATTCTTTAATTTTGGATTTGTGCCATAAGATGCTTGTCACTGAATTCCTGTCACCTTTGCTACAATAAATTAGAGGTCTGGCTACCCAATATTTCTGAAACTCAGGCCTTATTATTGTCCTTTTAAAGGGAGAGATTGAAAAAATTGTAAAGATGATTATTTTAGGAGCTTTGGCATAGAATATGAAGCACTGAAAACAATTAGGCAAATATCTGTGTGAGCTTGAGGGTAAGAACTGGGACATAAGTAAAAATAAGTTAGATTCTAACTCTCCAAGACAAGTATTTTGAATATTTTTTTTCTTTTGAAATTCCTCACTATTGTGATTCCTGTCAATGACACACTTCTAAATATAAATGACTTAGAAGATGTTTATATCAAGTTTAAAGGTCTAAAATACACCTTCCCTGGATTATAATGTTTGCATGACTGCTCAAAGGCTTGGAATTTCATGAGCTCTTTTTTTGATATTTTGGTTCATGTTTTGGCAATGAAAATTATTCTACTTTTATTCTCACTAATTTGGCCCCCATTATATTGCCTATTTTTTTTTTAATTTTTTTATTTTTCACACTAAAAGCTTCAAGAAAACTAGCAAAAAGCATAGAACAATGTTGAATAAAGATTCATGTAAGAAAAGTAATTTCAGTGTCCTACTAGAACAGGTAGGACTTCCTGAAACAACATTTCACTGTTTTGGAAAAAAAAATGCCATAATGGCTTATGCAAAATGTAAACTAGGAAGAGCAGTCAAGAATTCTTCACAGCCTTCCTGTTCTTCCAGTTAATCTCTGAATTGTGACCAATTCCATAAAATTGCAGCACACCTCCCTCTCCATTTCCAGGAGGTTTCTGACAAGAGCCATGAATTATTTACCCCGTGGTTTCAGGAGGAAATTGTGATGGAAATGTCTCACTGCTGTGAAGCCCCAGCTCACAGCTGCTCTGGGGCTCAGGAAGATGCTTGAGTGGAGGATTTTTCCCCGGGTGAAAAGATGCTGCTGTGTCAGAAGAACACTGAGACAGTGAGGATTTCCTTCCCACTGATTATTGTGCCTTGTGTACTTGTAGCACTCGCTATTGTCTGTGATTGTAAGGAGTTTAAGATAGCTGTGTTTCCTCTGAATATTTCTGTGCTTCACTACTGATGTGACCAAACTAATCTGAATCATGGTAGCCTTTATCTAACATGATAGTTATTGTGCCTTTGTGGCTGGAAAATTGTTGCTGTGTTACCCAATCCTCAGCATTCTTCCAGGAGGGTGATAAATTTTGCTGTCTTGAAATGGGCTTCCTTTTCTTTTCTGTCCCTGTCACTGGATTATTCAGGACTTTCTCTCTAAGTATAAAATATGGCACAAATCTCTTCTATCCTTTTTCCTCTCACTTCAAGATCTTGACATGGCTTTTTGTTTGCACTGGTGTTTTAAAGTATCAGCTAAGGCATGAAAACAAGGGCACTGCTGGAGATTGTTACTATAGAAGCACAAATAAGTAAAGCCCTAATTTAAATTAACAGTTTCAGAAATGTTCTGATATCTCAGGGAATTTTTTTTAACTCTAGTAGCTTTTTGTCTGGTGCTTATTGATGGCTCCTAGCTGGCATTTATGGCATTCTGCAGCAGTGTTTTGCACCTAGTTGCTTTTCATGTAAGAATATCAAAGTAGTTTAGAAAATAATAAGTATTATATGAATTTTGCAGCTTCAGGCAACTGAAGGAGCAAGATAATGAATAAGATCAAATCTCTGGGCAATTGTACAGCAGAGTTAAATATACACTTAAAAAAATCACAGCTCCTGCTGTATTTCAGAGGTAAAACACAAGGCTACACAGAGACTGTGAGAAAGCTCAGAAGGAAACAGATATGGCAGGAGATGTTAAATTAATGCACAACAGGCACCACGGGTATCTACTGAAGTCTATCATTCTGAATGCCACCACTTCACTGTGAATGATTTAAAAATTCTTAAAACTGTCTCTAAGAACTTAAATTTGAGAATTTGGATTTTGAGAATTGAAATTTCCTATCTGATGCAAGGAAGAAACAGGATTACTTTGATAATTTGCTCCATTGTCTGATGACTTTCTGAGAAACTGTAAATTAGATAACATCCCCAACCCCGTTTTGTAGTTCCTTGATCTTTAGCTACTGTGCTAATCCCTTCTTTTCTTCCATTTGCTTTATTTGCTGACACTGCCAGCCAGTCTCTCTGTTATCCAAAGCTGGTGCAGGAATATTGGTAGATCACTGACTCCTCAAAGACTCCTGGCAGGAGGCAGTGGGATCTCTTGAGTACCAGCAGACCTGAGAGTGACAAGGACAGAGCTGCCATCACTCTTCCACTGACCAAGAGGAGTGGGTATGCAGATAAATTTTATTTGCTGTAAAATGACTTTTTTAACCCAGACATTTGTCCACACTAACACATTTCAGTAGCATGGGGTTGGCACTTTATACAGCAGCAGTATTTTCAGGTGGCAACATAATTATGGAAACAATTAATCAGCTGCATAAAAATAAAAATTGTGTGCTGTGAAGTTCTGTAGCTGCAGCATGAAATACACAAGTGTCTTCTGACAGCAGATCACTCCTGCCAGCACCGAGGTCTTGGTGGGCACTGACCAGCTCAATATCTCTTCATTATTCCAGCATTAGGGTGGATTATCCTCATCAAAGCAAAACAAAACAAAACAAAACAAAACAAAACAAAACAAAACAAAACAAAACAAAACAAAACAAAACAAAACAAAAGTTTGTACATACAGCACATGCTGTTAGAAATATTCACAGCCCAATGAGTGTTTCTTGTTTCTACCTTGCTCCAGTATTTGACTCATTGCAAATACATTATTGAACTATTAAGTGCAATTATCTTCTAATGCCTACCAATCAAACTGTCCCAGGAAAAGGGGCCAGTCTCTGATCAGTTTTCAAAATCCATGGAATCTGCCTTTATAACAAGCACAACTGAATCATTGTTATGCACCTCAGACTGCTAAGGGCACTTGATGGCCCAGCCTCCTCTTCCCTGAGGAACTGATGGCATCCACTCTCCACCACCAGAGTCTGCCTTCTGAATACCCCAGGCCAAAAATTCTTTGTGGGTAACTTCACATGCACCGGTGCCACCCTGTGGAGTTTGATGCACTTAGGGATAGCTCAAACGGAGAGATAATTCAGGTGTTGAAGAAGTCAGATCTTAACATTCACATCTGCTTCTCCTTAGAAAAAACCTTTCTCACTTTACAATTACAATAGAAATGTATGTCACATAGGAAAGCCTTGCTCTGGAATCTAAAATCCCTTTGCATTCAGGGGATTGTGAATAATTTTTTTTTACTTAATTTTGAGTTTGTTGTCTCCAATAGGGATGATTATGTGAGCATATATCTCTATCCAGACCACTATCATATGTTTTTGATTTTAAAGTAATTATGAAGACTCAAGGCACAGATAGGTTAAATGAGTGGAGCATTACTTTAAAAAATAGATTCCTATTATTTAAAATTTCTACTCTATTTTTGTCCCATTTCTAGGATGGGGAATATTGAAGCTAATGAGAAAGGAATTAGATTCTTTAGTCTGCTCACATATAAGGCACTGGAAAAAAACCATACTTAATTTTATTTCTATTTTTCTGTGCCCTCCAACCAAAATATCTGTCTCTGTGCTTGGTTATGAGTATCCAAACCCCTTGGCAGGCACACTGTGATCCATCTCCATACATGAGTGCCAGTACCCAGAGCTCCAGAACAGATGCTGAGCCATCTTCTCTGGTGTGCGCTGGGATGTGCCGATGATCTCCCACCGCTCTGCTCTGTGAACACTCTCCCTCCCTAAGGAGGGAGACTAGCAGTCTCAGAAAAATAAAAAGATGCTGTACACCAGATCCTGACAGCTGCTTGCTTTTGCCTCAAGACATAACCTTGTAGACAAAATCCACAATGGCCTCAACAAACAGAAGGTGGTTTTTCTTCTGTCGGCGTCTTACTCTGAAACAACTTTAAAAGCTTCTCCCATATGAGGCATAACCCTTTAAACATCAGTTTACAGGGATTCTGCTTTCAAAAGCTGTGAAGAAATCCAGGAGGCTAAAAGAATCTTGCTGGCCACTAAGCATCAGATTTCTGTTCTTATCTCATAAGCACTCATCATCTTGGGCAACACTGGAGTGAACACCACCCCTGCACTGGGGTTCAGCTGGGTGACTGCATCAAAGGTCACCACCACAGTAATTTAGTTTGGTCACTGACTCCACTTCAGCCACAGAATTTCCTGCAATTTGTATGAATACAAAACCTGGTTTTAAGCCTGACTGTTTTTCCCCACATTAGTGCTTCTGAAGAACATTTGAGATGGTAAGCTAGAGACTGTGATTGGCACATGGATGGATATAATTAATGAAAAGAGAATGAAGATAAATAACAGGTAGTTAGTTGCATATGCAAAGAATCACTGTTTGTGTTCATGGCAATATGTTACAAGCTGATTCTGCAATTCTTGCAGTATTCTAGCTACATTTTGGTTGAAATAAAAGGGCTTTTGATCTACAAGATCATGATCAAGCTCAGGTGTGATTTCCAATGGAACTTACGGTTCAAAAAACACTTAACTCATTTTGGAAGGATCCCACCAGCAATATGCTTAAATTGGATTTTAAGGAATTTATTCTCTTATTATAGGTAAGCATTAGTTCTGCCCCAGTGGGGCTGAAGCACTAGGCAAGGTGCCCAATTTCTTTTGTTCCTACCCCATTCACACCTGAATGGCATGCTATCCTATTTCTGGCTAAAGGAGTCTCCCATTCTCTCCCCATTTCCCTCAGGCTAACTATGAGTTTACAACAAGAATTTTTTGCCTCATTTTATTTTTAGCTACTTCCAGAAGAAGCTACTTAACTCAAGCCTCAGCAACTGACCTCAAGTGTTTCCATAATACTTAAGTATCATATGTAAATATCTGGAGCCTTCTGAGCTGTACATTCACCTCCTGTTGCCAGTCAGTGTGACCAGAAATCGATATTTACCAGTCTCCATTAAGAGAAACTGCCAGGGAAAGGCAGGGACACGTCCCAGAAGCAATGCCTGGGCAGCTGTCAGGATATGCTTCCTGTGATCAGGGGGGAGCCTGGGAGGGTGACAAAACCCCTGAGCAACAATAAGTACTGCTCACACAGAGAGGTGGTGGAGAGGCTTTTTCCCAAGGATGGTAGTTAGACAGGATCCCTTGCAGTGAGTAATTTCTGCCTTAATGTACTACCATCACTTGGGATCCTAAGAAACTGTATGGTTTAATTGGATATCTATTAATGAAGGCAGGTTTCTTCATGCTTATCCAGGTTTAATCCTGGATTCTGTCAAATGAGAATGCTGCCACAGAATTAGATATTTAAAAGCTTCTGTTCATATAATGAGAAAAAAAATATGGCTCAAAATAATATATTGGATGTCAAATTTATGTCTCCAAACTTGAACTTTATTTTACTATCCATGTACTTCAATTTGCCTTAAATTCAGAAAAAAAATAAAGTTAGCATAGTTAACTTTTTAAATTATTTAATTTGGGACCGAACTTGTTATTCACAATGCTGGTCTGAAAATGAGTTACCATTATTGTAACTTTTCTAAAGCATTTATTTGCATTAACTTGAAAAATTAAGTTAGTGTAATACGGTTATATAATCAATTTATATTACTGCAAGGAACATTGTTGAGTATGCTTTTTGAACTCAGGAATAATAAATAAATGCAATAATTTTGGTTTTAACCATAAAATGCATTAAAGGCCTCAAGATTTTTTGGTCCTGAACAAGCCTAAATTACAAGTACCAGTGAAATCACAGGAATGATGTCCACATACAAGGAAAAACTATTACATGCATCAGTAAATCATTCTAGAATTGATTTTTCATTTCAGGTATTTTTGTTTTGGGAAGCATAAGGGTTTACAAACTGACTTATTTAAATTGTCCTGAATTTTCTTATTATCCTGTGTTATTCACAACACATAATGTTTGAATATTACTTGCAATATTAAAACAGCTGAAGACTGCTAGATCTGTTTACATTTATATTTTTTAAAATCAGTTTTAAAGACAGAATCCTGTCTGCACTGAAATAAAGGGATTAGGTTTTTTTGTTTTTATTTGCTCCTGGTTTTTGCTTCTGAGCTGTGTTTGTGTTTGAGTAGCAGGTCTGTGTCTGGGGCAGCAGAGAACAGGTATTTTCTGGCCTCCCCATCTCCTCAGCTGCTCTTTGCCTGCCTGCTTTGCTGAACCTTTTGCTGCCCAAGACAGTTTACAGGGATAAAGTGCATCCCACATCAGTGTCAATGACTTGGCCTCTACATCCATGTTCACTGGTGGTAAGGGCAGGAAATTTGGGTTTGAGGGCAGCTTAAGGGCTGCTTCTGCAGGAGGGACTGGTCCAACTCATCCACCAAAACTGCTGCTCTTGGATCAAACAGGGCAGCCCAGGGGGACAGGGTAGAGCTTGGCATGGAATCCTTATTTTGTCCTTTCCCATTTCTCTACCATAAAATTTTATGTCCAGATTGAAAGGAAAAGACAATCAAGGCCAGGTTTGGCAAATGTTTTTCATTTTTGATGAGCTACAGTGTATGTAATGAGAGATATCTCAAAGCCATGTATTCCAACAATGCTTCATTGTCCTCAAGCTACTCAAATGATTTGGAACAAGCACAGTGTTAGAATAGCCAATATATTTGAAAGTTAAATATAGAAGTCCTTTGATTTATCTTCCTTCTCCTGCAGTATTTTGTACAGGACAGGATGGCTGAAACCTCCCTGTATTGCAGCATCTGAGGAGGACTCTAAGGAGACATTATTTGGTTTGTAGGAGGAATAGGTTACATATGTTTACTGCATCATTTCTCTTTCTCTCTGTGATTGTTGCCAAGGAATGGATTAATGCTGTTCCATTTCACAACAGCAATGCAGCTGTAATTTCCATGTACAAAATACATTCCCTTTGAATAACTGCTTCCTTCTACTTAGAAGTGTTATATTAACAGAAAAAAATTCTGATGTTATATTTTGTTGGTGCTTTTTACAACCTTTACTACACAAGGTTAAGGACAGCAAGAAAACAGATACAAATACTGAAAAAAAAAATTGATGCCTCTTTCTTTGAGCAATTTCACACCATCACCACTGAAAAAAATGTGTTGGCTAAATAAAAAAGTAAGAGACTCTCAGGATTAATTCTTATGCTGGTTTTCAGCTTATTCTCTTTACAGTCTGTTCATGTAAGCTAATTTTAGTCTTCTGTATGCATATTTTTTGTTTATTCATTACCAGCTATTTATAAATTTAATTTTTAAGGAGAGAAGTAGCAGTGGCGGGCACCATCTGTTTGGGTAGCCAACATTTTTTAGACTTTAGAATTTCTTTGGCTGCCATCAGTGGGTGGTTAGCCATCCCTTTGACTCTATCTATGCACTGCTGATTTAATTCAGACCTGTAAGACTGAACACATTTTGCTCAAGGCAGCTGCCAAGATTTCTGTTCTTTTCAAAATGTAGATTCTTGGATGAGGAAATTTCTGTATAAAGCCTATTCCCCAAAGACACATAATTCAGTGTGCATTTTCCAAGTCATTTGGATACTTGGGGTTGACCACAGAAAACTTAGGATTCCCATTATCTACATGGCCAGTTCATTAAATATTCCTTTCTCTTGCTATAAAAATACCATTCTGGTGATGTGCAACAACTTTATTTCAGGTATTTAACTTTAGAAAGTCCAGGAAATGTTATCTTAGGATAGGCAGAGCACATCCTGTGTATAGGTACGTGCTTCCTATGTGGCATATAGGGACCACTAAGTGCTGTGTACACATGGATGTGGAAGTCTGTTTCAGATGCACTGTGCCTGTGAAGCAGTTTCAGTCATTTGGCTTCAGCAAAAGGATTTTTCCATGGCACTCTTTTGGTCAGCAGTGTAGGAGAAACATTGGATGATTTAAATATAACACCTCCTGTGCTTATTTCCAGCACTAGAAACAGCTGGTTGGTGATAAAAGAGCTGATGCTTGGAATCAGGATGGTTCCCATTACATTTTACAGACCTGAATAAAGGCCCAGATGACCTGTTAATCTGTGAAATTGCTACTGTCACTAGAAGGATGAATTCCTGCACATGAAGGAAGACAAAACAGTGATGAGTTTGATTTAGGACTGGTACACAGTGTCTGCCTTGCTCAAGGAGATTCTGTGGAAATCCCTGTCTGAAAACACAAGAATGTAGCCTCAAGGTTTCCTTGTGCCTAATGAAATGAGATACGTAAGCTTTAGCAATTTTTAATTAATCTAAAATATTCATAATTTTCAGTATTAGCATTCTTAGTTTTGTTTCCTTACAATGCTTGCTTCTGTTCAAATTCTGAAAAATTTAATAAGCAAACAATCAATTTTGTCAGAAAGTTTAGTGAGTAAATGATCATACCATGATTCTTGCCATTTACTGCAAGCAATCATGTAGTCAAGTGGAATTATTGTTCAGAGATTGCAAAACATTGTGGCACCAATGGAAATGTCATTGGGAGTTTCTTTGGAATAAAATAGTGTTTTTCAGAATAAAAGTGCAGCAACCTCTAATTTGGATTTTCTCTCCTTTGTTTATAGTTACTGCAGTTTTTTAACCCTTGCAATTTCTTGTAAGGCCAGGTTGTATTTCCCAGCTGTTGTAGCAATTTCATACCAGCCTAGCAGCAAGTAAAGATTACCAACAGCTCAAGCAAGGGGGCCTTTATTTGCAGAGTGTTTGTCATCAGAGCAGCAGGGAGATATTCCCAGTGAGCTCTCTGAAACTGATTTAATCTTGCAATTATAAGAAATTTGTAAATACAGGAGAGTTGTACAAAATGCACAGCCTCACGGTACTGAAACCTCACAGTTATCTTTTCTCTTCAAGCCACAGAGCCCTGCTGAGAAGGGTTTATGTCAAGGTTAGAGTGGGAAAACTGAAGGCATTGTGGAAGTTCAAAGGAGCCCTGTGACCCCCTGAAAGTGGGACATCAGGCAGCTCTCAGGCACTGGTGGTGCTCAGATGTGTAGTGAGCATGGGGACAGCTTTTCTACATGAACAGAAAAATCACTTTTTAAAGATTTTGCAGAAGGGAAAGCAGAACAGATCTTGGTATGGCTTTGACAGGATGAAGTGAGTTTTTGTGTCTCCCCTCAAAGCCTTCCCCAAGTCCAGTGCCAGCCTGGGGACTAATCTGACAGCCTGGGCTGCAGTCAGCCATGGAGAGCCTGGTTTTGCCTTGACACTGCCTCTTTGCTAGCAGGACTTCCTTGACCTCTGTGCTGCCTCTCTGAATGCAAGCTAAAGAAGAATGATGTCTGAATCCTCTCAAGGAACAGGTTTCTCCCACATGTCCTTGCACAGGGCACACAGGAGGCTCCAGTGAACTCTGGGAGACCCACGAATTTAAGTGGTGGGGATGGATCTAGAGCAGTTCTCCTTACAGAAGGCAGCAAGCAGGCATGCAGGCATGTTTAGCATAAACAGTGTCATGACAAGCTAACAAGGATGTTAAAAATAAATTCTCATATAGGTAAGCAAATAAACAGACCTGGCATATGGTATAATATTATTCCCTAGTGTAAAAAGGGATATTTTTACAGATCCTGTAAATCCTAATTCTTGCTGGTAGGTTCTGACTCCTTTTTCTATTTCAGTATTTTAAATAGGCCTATAAATGTGGAGTTCATGCATATGTCTCATTGAAAACAAATGAACTTGTTTTTAAAAATATAAATTCATTAAGTGCATCATTATTATTTGTATGTATGTTTTGTATGCAATTTGTGTCCAAGATCCCTGCCAAGAATTGATGTCACTTTGCATCAGTATCAGTTTTAAGAGTAGAAATGGTTCTCTCTGTATAATCCTGATGAAATTAAATATTAAAGCTAGAAAATAAAATGTTGCTTTCCTTAAGAATATTTATTTTTCTTATTGAAGAATTACTCATGTTATCATAATTATTGTTCATGATGTTGAACACTGGTGAGTCCTGAGTTGGGCAGGCCAAAAAATAATTTTGTGCTGTAGAAAAATATTGTATTGATCATTACAGTATGAATTTCTCTTTGACTTAGTGCTGCTACTGTGGCTAAAGCTGTATTCTGCTTAGATTATCTCTGAAATGTAGCATTAGGAATATTTATTATTATGGTTAACATGATCATTATATCTACATAGCTTTTGTGCCTATTTAATAAGATTCTAGTCATGTCTAAAATTGTTTTAAAGACACTTTCTTGTATTAAAGTGTTAAGACCTGGTAACAGGCAGAAAATATGTGTATTTATCAGAAGCAGTCAATAATAGCACTTGATTATTAACCAAATGCTTCAGGTTATTCTAGTACATTAAAACTCTTCAAATTTAAAGAGATATGGAGGGGGTTTTTACCTCCTTCCCCACCCCCTTATTCTCTGTCATGTCCTTGATTATAAATATTTTGAGCTATCTTTTCATCACTACTAAAATTTACATGATATAAATATCCTTCTATGTGATTGGCACCTTTCACTTTTCCTTCTGGGGCACGAAAACACTGCCTAATGAAAAAGATATTCTCACCTTTAGCAGATGTCTACAATATCCTTTCCTAACTCCTTTTTTATTGTTGATTTCATAATTAGAAGGCGGCTTTCATCCAAAGAAATTCTATAATAATTGCTTCCTGCTGCCTACCTGAAATGTGCATATTTTTGTGCAAGAAATAACTCTGGAAGTTTTACTTTGTGCTACCCTTAATCTAACTTTTTCCAGCTAAGGCACAAAAACCAGGTTCAGACTGTTTTGGAGATGTCATTCACGTTGACTGCAAAAATCCACATTGCTTCCACTAGAGTGAGAGGAAGAACAGAAGAGATTCAGAAGAGGATCTAAGTGCAGCATTATACCAAGGACTGACAGAGAAGTGCACTTGCAAATCTGTATCTTAAAGTGGCCAGCAGAAAGTAAAAAGCCACTTCAGCCATGCTAAATCCAAGCATTCAAAGATCAAAAGACAACCCAACAAAAGCAAGGCTGATATCAAATCATGGCTTGCTTTCATACAATCCCATTTTATTGGCCTTTTGAGACTTCTGTTCCATTTAGAGTGTTTCTCTGCAGCTAAAAGCTCTGGAAAAAATAGTTTAAAAGCTGGGAAAACACAGCCACATAACAGTTCTAGGAGGTGGAAAGGTAAGGGCAGTGTCTAAAAGCAGGACCTGGATGTTAAAGGTGCTGCTCTTTTCTCTAGGAGTGGTATGGGAGTAAGAGACAGGGAAAATGTATTAATGACTTATTTCTGTTTCCAATAAAATCTGTTTTCTTCGATTAAGTCTTTAGTGTTATGTTCTCTCTAGTTTTAAAAGTTTCAGGTGAAGGCTCAGGAGGAAAGCCATTCTGTATCAGCTATTCTTACCCATGCACTAAGAGGTTATTTTTCTGTATATGACTCTTGTCTGAAAATGAGAGGTTTAACAGCTAATAGGAATGTTGATATCTGCTGTTAAAAATACCTTCTTTCTATTTAGTGTTCCACACTATTCTTACAAAGGGAAAGGAGCAGGTAATAAATACAATAGAAAGGTTAATTCAGAGAATATTCATGTAAGGAAATTGAAAGGTCTTAAGACTGTATCTTTCTTCCCATTGGGGGAAATAACTACAATACAGCAATTCAATTAGTAGCCTCTTTACTTAAACAAGAACTTACGAGTATTTAAATAAAAAATTCCATCTGAAGAAATAGTGTGAAATATCTGTTAATCAGCCCCATCAGAAAAAACCCCAATTCTCATCCCATCTTAAAACTGGACTTTCTTTATCACTGTAATTTAAATCTATAAATTTCCAATGTTCTTGTCAAACACAAACTTGTCTTCTGGTTTTGACACTCCAAGGAAGAGTTTTACAACCACCTACTCATGGCTATCATTCTAATGAAATTTGATACCATGTAATGAAAAGATAATTTCTCATGTTTAATGAAACAGAAAACACAGCAAATTATCATTGGTATCTCACAATAATATTGAGAAATATGTCAATCATTCTGCTTGGCTTTACAGTTTGTAAAACATTGTGTACATTGCAGAGATTATAATTTGCAAGAAGCAAATTTTTTTGTTTTGGTTTGGGTTTTTTATTTTTTATTTTTGTAGTTGTTGTTGTTTTGTTTTTTTTGGGATCTTTGTTGTTTTTGATTTTTTTTTTTTCAGATTATTCATCCAGCATGCTGCACAGACCTGGTCTAGCACAAGGTAGAAGAAAATCAAAATTTTCTGTGACTGACTACTAAAAAATCACCACCCACATTAAAGGGCATAGGACCAATGGAATACTTCCTTCACTTTCTCAAACTCATGGCACATATTTCAAACAGATTATTTAGGGTGAATTTTTCTCTTTCCAAGGAACTCCAGACAAAATTTAGAAAATCAGAGATAACAGAAGTGTAGCTATGCAAACTTATTATCACTGAAGTGTAGGAGACAGAGTGAAGGAAGAACGGAGGAAGGGGAAGGGAAGCAGCCATGGTGGCTACCTGACATTGCAAGCACAGAGACATTAATGAGAGATCCTGAGGAGAGACAAAGGTGATTCATTTCACTTTGGTAACACCTAGGAGCTATCAGTTTTTTCCCTAGATTGTGGTTCCAAACTGAAATCTAGAGATGCACAATATGACAAAGGTTAAAAACTACATG
Organism: Oenanthe melanoleuca; assembly: GCF_029582105.1. Lineage (NCBI taxonomy): Eukaryota > Metazoa > Chordata > Aves > Passeriformes > Muscicapidae > Oenanthe > Oenanthe melanoleuca. The sequence goes on from NC_079339.1 coordinate 19,689,004, forward strand.
CAGGGATAGACCATTCTGTTATTTTCATTCCCAGTCATGATCATTAAAAAGTTAGTGCCAACAGCCTCAAAGCACAATCATTTCAATCTTTGCTATTACAGAGTAGTCAACTTCTTTCCTACTGAAGGGAAACACATAAATACAAATGGGTTTTGCTTCCCCTGTTTGGCCCACTCACATGTCATCTAATAGTTTCTGCTCAATGTTCCCTGCTCTTTCATTTTTAAAGGTAATTCCAATGAGATCCATGGCTTGGTGATTATATAGCAGTAAAACTGAAGGTAAAAAGCCAAGATAATCACCTATATTCCAAGAAACCATGTATTCTGAAGACCACATGCTACCCATGCAAGTGTTGTTGGTTTACAGGTTTAACAGTTGGAATTCTATGAAAAATTAGAGAGAGACAAGGTAAATGTTGAGCTTGTGCTAATGAGATAGCTAAAATATGATCTAATTGAGGGAAAAATTACTAGCAGAATACAATGTTTGTGGCAGAAGATTTGAATGCTGAGTAAAGAAAAGGAAAAGTAACACTTGAAAACCAGCTCCAAACTTCCATTTGCATGGACAATAAAGCTGGTCACTGCTAATGAGCAGTGTCCCATGGAGCACACCAGGTACTTTGCTGAGATGCTGACACACTGCAGTGACTCAGATAAACTAGAGTTTCCTCAGTTAGGTGATAGAAACTTTGCTGTATCAAAATATTTGTGTTTTCCCAAAGCAGGAATGGAGTGGCAGACACATGAAGCACAGTAAATAAGGCTGAACATGAATCATACCTATTGTCAGGAAGGCAGAGTTTTGCTGGTATTGTTCACCAGGCATGTTTTCAGAGTTTGCATCACTGTACCAGGATTCCACTGGGATAAGCCACTCACCTGACCTAATTTTACTAAATAATGTCCCATATTCACTTCTGCTTCCCCACACACAAAAACTGAGTGTATAATTATACTATAGTATTTTTTTTTTTAACCAGAGCAAATATTTTATAATTCTACTTTATGACTTAATCACGTGTAATACATAAGCTTTGTTTCTTTTGTACCATTGCAATATTTAAGCTTTTTAAAGCTTCTGTTCACACAGAATTTGAACAAATTCTGTTCAAAGTTTTATTACAGTATATTTAGAACAAGGATGTTGAAATCTGTGGACAGATTTTGGACAGAATGATCCCAAAGTACCTTGATTTACATTGCTATTACTGGAAGCAGTGTTTGGCTCAGCATCTCTGGGCAGCACCAGCTCAAAGCATTGTATATGTCATTACTCATGGTTATACCCTCACCAGACAAATTAAAATCTGAAAAGATAAGCAACTTGGAAAAAAACACAGGTAAAAATGCTTCATTTCCACTCATTATTTCATTCTAACATTTTTCAGCAGGGAACAGCAAGCCTACAAAGATTCAGGATGAAGGCCATCTTCATGGAAACTATCCATCATCAGTAAATCCCAGAGATGCAGTGCAATATAGGAGGAAAATTCTATGTAATAAGCCATTCCAAATGCTGTACATGTAATACAAACAATAGCCTGTTTCTGTATTATTATCCAAGAAAAAAAGTAACAAATTTAAATCTCCAAGCCCAAAGCAAGCAAATCAGGGGCTATGAGTTACAGAGCACAAGTAATGATCCAGCACTGTAAAGTTCTGGACAGCCTTGAAATCATCAGTAAAATGACATTCAAAGTTTTGGGTTGAGTGGATGATTTTCTTGAGAGCCATGAGTGCTACACTGCTGAGCTGTGGTTTATGATAGATAACACAGCACTGTTAGATTTATTGCTCAAGTATAAGGAGCAGTGGTAAAATATTTGCAAATATATAGTTCTTGAAATTGATGTAGCAAGCATGAATAAGAGCAGTAATGGTACCTCACCAATATTTATGAACTTTCATGTAGCACTGTCCCTGAGGGTGGCTGGTTATCAGAACTGCTCCAAATTCCCCCATTCTCAGTCTCCTGCCAATTAAATAGCAAGCTTATAGCTCTTTGTTTCAAAAGTCATTACCTAAAGCACCAGCTGCCAAAATCCTTTATTTTTTCTTGTTTTGTGGAACACACCACCAGTGATTAAAAAAAAAAAAAAGAAAAGAAAAATAAAAAAATCCCAAAGCACACAAAATATTTACATTGTTATCTGAGGCAGCTGGGATTCTTATTATTACAGTGGTATTAATGAACTGAACTATACTCCTTTCATTCTGCCACCTTTTTCTTTTTTCACATGACATCCAGATGAATACCCTCAGAGACATGTTTCAAGTTTTCTTTTCCTGCATGATATAGCCCATATTTATATACCTTTAAATCAACCATGAAGAAGTGTAAGTGCCTGTGTTGCTCTGGAAAATGTCAGGTCTCATTTACTGACATGAAGTGGGCACAGGTCACAACTGGGGAGAGGTCAAGGCAGCCCCTTGGTGCTCTGAGTGACACAGAGAACATCAGGAGACACCTGCAGGAGTGGACTGATGGCATCTGCTTGATTTTCAGAATCAGCTGCATCACACAAAGGAAAACAGGATGATTTTTGGTCAAAGCAGAAAGAGCTGATTGGGGTTTAGACAACCAGTATAACTGATCTATTTGTGTCCAACTAATTTAACTGATACTGAGATGTTAAACCCACACTTACCAGAACTGATTGAACACTGTTAAGTAACTTAGCTGACATGCCTATTTATAAAAATTAATGAGTATACTCTGTCTCCAACTGTTATATCCTTTTATTTGTGAATACACTAAGGAATAGATACTCTTTTACTATGAATATTGAAACAATTTTATGCAAACACTGTGAAGTCTTTATAAGCTCTAAGAAAAATTCAGTATATAACAGTTTTGAGTATTTGCTCCAGAAGCTTAGTTCCAGTAATTATACATATTCAAACTGCAAACAGAAACACATGTTGTGACCTTCTGGTACAGGTCTAATGAACTCTGCTTCAATGTCAAATGTCAAAATGTTTGAATTATCTCCCTACAAATGTACCACAGTACAAGAATTATGCATATAAATTATTTTTTCAATAAATTCTGAGAGGAAGGAAGTCATGCTCTAATTATTGAGAAATGCCAGACGCTGCAAGCCAAAACCAAACATCTTTGCAATTTTCTTTTTTTTCCTGTACTTAACCTCTTCTGCTGACAATTCCTTGCAGCTTTCTTTGGAGGGTGTTCTGTTCATGGGACTGAAAAAATCAGATTTTATCCACACATATATATTTGTGCTAGTATGCTTTGGTTGCTGTGACAATTAATTTAGACTGAGTGTGGATTTATACTAGGTGCATATAACACAAGAAAAAGTTCTGAGCAATAGTAATTTACTCCTTTTTTATATTAGCAAAACAAATGGAAGCTTCTGCTACCACACAGCAAGACATGAAGGTTTTGTACTTTTGTACTGCTGCCACAACAGCTTGCCTGTAAAAGATTGGTGTCCCCTGCCTTGTGGTAGTATCTACCTTCCTGAAGAGTGAGGAGATTGTAGCACACACACTGGCAGCAAACAGATTAAGGAAGAACTATCTGGTGATTTTGTGAGAGGTTAAGGGTGAAATTGCTCAGCCCTGGTAAGCAGTCTAGTAGGAGATCCTAAATAAAGTGTAGGAGACAACCTTTTTTTTTAGTGTCTTAATCTTGAACAAATGCAATAATCTCTCCAAGCTAGGCTGAGCCAAGAAATCAATCCATGTTTCCTCACAGGAGGCAGAGCTGCTCCTTGAAAAACTGCTCTAAAGGGTCTTTGCTGTGGTACCTGCAAGGAGCAGATACACAATTCTAATATTTGCCTTAACAGTAAAGTGTTAAAGCAGCTTCATCTACCTCTGGACCCCCAGCCCAGACAACATTAGAGAATCTGTGCTGTTGCTGGCTTTGCAGAGACATAAGTTTAATCACTTTGGATTTTTTATAAGCAGCTTGAACAGCATGAAATGAGTAGCACCTGTCTATTCCTTGAAAGGCTGCTGAAGATTTTAAGTCTCTACACATGGTTTACACATAGTCACTACTTCCACCTCTATAACACAGTCCAGAACCTTGAGATGAGGTATGTGGCTACCCTACAGTTGTGTATGCTGTTGTAACCATGAAGTTCAAAGATTTGTAGATAGGTACACTATGTCAGCTGGTCTAAGAAAAAGTTATTGCCTCTTCCTAAAAAAAGCTGTGCAGCTTTTAAAATAAATATAAAAAATGCCCTCTTACTTTTTATGGATCTTAAAGAAAAAATACTGGTGTTAGTTCTAGCTATTCAAAGAGAAAAAAAGCATCAGGCCATAATAACCTGGTCTGTGTGCACATTTATGACAAACAGAAAGTTATGAGTTGGCTGGTATCACATTCAGGTTGATGTAATTTTTAAAGGTCTATGTTTTATGGAGTATTGCTGACAGCTTGTAGACATCTTCAAAACAAGCTTTAAGAGCTAAACCCCTGTTTTTGCCCGTGGTTCCTGCCAGCAGCTACCAGATGATTAGCTCAGCTACATCACTGTAACTGCAGTATGACAGCCTGACAGAAATTCAGCTGAAGTTCAGGGTCTGTCTACTAACTAATAAAACTGATCAATGATGCCAAACCTAGTTTTTTTCCCTTTTTTTTTTTTTCCTGTTAAAGAAAATCTGGCTATATTAGTTAGACCACTTAGAACCTATAATAATACAGTATGAGTTACTTTCAGAACATATGGAAATCCAGAGAGGAGAAAACTATAGATTGTGAAAAATTTCAGGTTGGATTCCTTCTGTCACCTTTCAGAATCAGGCACATGTAATATACAGTGTAAAACAGATATGATGAGTTTCATGGGAAAGTTGGTGTTATTTTTGTGGTCTAAATAATATTGTATTTTTTTTTCTACAATTATCTTATGAGAAAATGCCATCAGTGTAAATACCAGCAATTTGATATAATGTAAAATCAAAAAATATTGGTGATGTTTTGCTCATTCTCTCTGGAAAGAAGCCTGAACAGAAGCACAATACAGTGCAAGAGGTTTTGCCACATTCTGGCCATCATGGCTAAGTACTTCACAAAGTAAATCCCTGCTTCCCTTTACAATGGGTGGGATGTTTCCCATTACTTTTCATACAGAATTTCAGGATTCTACTGAGTGCAGTTTCATTGGAAACCAGGTACCTGTTATTCTATCCAATAAAATAAACAAATGTGGCTCCATGTTCCTGTGTTGCACTGTTCAAAGTGTGACAGGATGAAGATGGGGTACCATGTACTCACAGAAATGTCAGCATTTTCCAAACATTTAGTGTATTTTAATGTAGTTCTAGTTTCAGCTGTATGTTTACAGGGAGTGTTTACTGTTTAAATGCAGTGTTTACTCTTCAACTCACCTGTTTAAAAAGCTTCCTACAGCCAGCCAGGCAAATTAGTCAATCACACAGCAAAGAGTCAAAGTGAACAATATCCCACAAACTGGCATTTGTTCATGCAAATTCCTGGAAGAAAACTTATGATTAACAAATACATGAACAGAAATCTGAGTCAGATCATAGATCTGTGTTGACCAGTGAACATCACAAAAGTTCTATTCCCCATTTGCTAATTCTGATATTGCTGATCCATTGGCCTGAATTACAAGGAGCACAACAGACTCTTATAGTGTAGAAATAGATCTGTTTTCATGTGTTCCCTTTCCCACTGCATACAGATATCATAGCTGGAGTGACAATTTTTTCACCACATTACTATTGAAGGATCACCTCAGGACCACCCTCCATCCTAACAAAAATCAAAGATTTAAAAAATCAAAATAAGTTTGGCCATTCTTTCAAACTATTACATAGTAACTTGAATGGGATTCAATTCAAGGAAAATCTACATCCTATATCACACAGTTCAGTGAACACTGTGGTTGTGTTTGGCTTTTCATCTTGGGATTCTGAGCAGTATCAGGACTCCCTCTTTCTCTCAGCACAGGACTGGGCAGGCAGTCATCCAAACAGCCTTGCCCTAGGCAGTCTGACTATAGTTATTTGCCTTCAAATTTTCTTCACTCATGCTGGGCTGCTGCTTTTCTCTGCTTTCAATTTGTAACTCCCACAAATCTGTCTTGGAGTACATCTGTGTGAAGACTGATGGTGCTACCCAAGTGCTTTTGATCAGTGGTAAAGAGGGCTGTGTTGGCATTGTTGGTACATGTGAAGTTTTATGCCTCAGTCCATTAAGATTAACCCTGCCTCAGATTTATCTCATATTTAAAAAAATATTTTAGTATAGAACTTTAGTTAATTTTGAATTTTTGTGCTGTTTAATGGGCTTCTTCATGTCAGGCTAAAAATGCAGGGAAAGAAACAAATCTTGCTTTGATTTGTCCTTTTGAGAAAATGTATTTCCTCCTCATAAAGAAAAGGGGGATTTCAAAGCCTGAGAATCTAAAAATCACATGCAAGCCACATATTGGTAGCCTTCCCTCCAGGAAGCAAAGCTCCCCATGCAGACACAGTCACTCATTACTGCCTGAATATGACTCATCTCTTCACAGAAAAAAAATAGGGACTTTGACTGCTTGGGAACCGATTTAAAGATGTGAATACCTGTCTATCATTTAAAGAGTGTCCCTGATTATTGCTGCTTTGGTGTGTATCTGAAGTAGATTTGTGGAAATCCGGGTCAGGATATGCCCTCAAACTGGAAATTAAAATGGTTGTCACAGAAATTATTTCATTGACAATCAGGTTCTGAAAATAGACAGCAATTGTAATGGTATCAGACTCTTTTTTTGACAGAACCAACCTGAACTTTTTTCAGCTTTTTGAAATAGAGCATAATAATTATATTCATAGGAGCTGGCTGGGACTGGACAGCCAATTCACAGGTGGAAGAAACATCTGACTAAATCCCTTTTAGCAGGGAAACTGCCAGAGCATGCACCTGGCTTTTTGTTGGAGTCATTTCCATCTGCCAAAAAGCATTGTTGTGAAGTGATGAGGAAAACAACCACAAGGGATAAACCATACTGGAATGTTAACTAAAACAGCATCTTGCCTCAGCTTGGGAAAGACCAGGGGTGGCACTGGAGGGCCTAGTGCTTTCCCATCTGCAAAACAGGGGAAAAAGAAGATATTTTTTACTTCATCTGCATTTCACATGTTGTTCCAATATTTATTATTTGTTTTCATGAGGACCATATTGTTGGACAATACCCCAATTCTTTAGGGATTTAAACAATGTAAACAGAATTCTGGGTCTTGTTCCAAGGGCACACTATAGTAATTTGTAAACATTTCTGAGTGATGTCAAACTCTTGCTAATAATATTTAAGTGCTGATGAATTTTAGTTTGCAGGCTGAGTTCACAAATGAGGTGTGCCACTTCTGGATAAGTACAGTATAGGAGGAGTTGCTGGCATTCCTAGCTCTTGCAATTAAATGTCCAGAATGTAAGTGCTAAGTGCTCAGAAATTAACACTGAGTATGTGCAGTGAGGGCTGATCAAGTGGAGAATACAAGGCCACAGCTCCTCCACTCTTTTTTCTACTTAAAAGATTACAATAGAGGTAACAACTGTTATTTACTTACCAAAGTAAGTAAAACAGAACTGGCTCCCCTGGGCTGTAACCATGTTGAATCTCCTAAAACTCTCATAAAACATAGCTTTAAAATGGCCAGCATGGCACATCAACACATTGGAAAGTTTATGTGTAAAGGGCATTCCAGGCAGATTCTTGGTCCCTGTCCTGTTGGGTCATTTTTCATGTTCCATGTATTTCTGACTCCTAAAATAGAACTGTTGACAGCCAAAAGCATCCATTGTGCAGAATTTCTTAGACCTTTTGCCAAACTCACCACTGGCAAGAGGTGAATCCAGCTCTGAGCCTGTAAATGAAAGCACAATACTATAACTTACACCAATCTGCTGACACTTCTGTCAGACAACTCCAAATTCTGCCTCTCACATTTTGTGTTTCATCCATTTTGTCTCCTATTTTGTATTGCACTTATCTGCATGCATGAGACAATAATTTATCACTAGTAGGTGATAAATAAAAGACTTCTCGAGTAAGGTTTGGTGTCATTCCTGCTTACAGCCCTCTTCTCAAAGAGGAAGGAGGGAGCTCTCCAGATTCTTGCATTTGAAGAGGAAGGAGACATTTTACACTTCTTTTACAGAAAAGGAAGACAGAGCAGAAGGGGAGGGGGTCTATGCAGGAAACACCTGCTCTCTTTCCATTTCCCTTCTCTAAAAGGCAGTGCAGGACTTGGATGCTAACTTGAAAATCCCTTCCTTTTTGGAAAAAAAAAAGAAGAAAAAAAGTATACTACATCCAGGTAATTCCAGATATACACCCTCCTGATTTGATCAGCTCTGGGAATTGAAGAGTAAAACTTATCCTAAGCTTCATTAAAAAGAACAATAAAGATGATATTTCCAGGGACATTAGCTGCAGCTCCCTGCAGAAGGTAGCATTTGTTGTGATTCATATGAATGAAATTCATTTTATGACAGCATATATCCTGAAATTCTGTGAAGGGTACAGGAACTCCCTGGACAAGACAGTAATTGTTTTTAAGCAGAAAAAGAGAACTGTGGTTTCATTTTATCTCCTGGCTTTGACCTGAGTCAAAAATTTACAGATGAACTCTCTATTGAAAGAGGTCCCTGAAAGACACCTTGATTGTTTCCTCTGTTTTCTCTATACCAGAGAAATGCATGCAGTGAGAAAGTACATGAAAAACAATTTTGCTTGTTGCACAAAATGGAATGCAATTCAGGCATGTCACAGCCTTGAAACACTTCTTCATGGGCTGTATAATGGATTGGCAGATATAAAGGTGGATTTTTTAAATCTTGTATTCCTGTTCATGTTCCTTTGACCTACGGTTGTGTTCTGTATATGAAAGCAGAATGATGAAATGGCTGAAGTTATCAAATACAGCTTGGAACATTACTTAAGAAATACATTTCAGTCAATTCTGACTGATGAACTGTGTCTGAAGCCTTAGGCTATAGAAGCTGGTGTCCTGAACCATGCTAAGATATCATTCAAGTGCTGGATGTTCTCTGACTCTTGTCAGTGTTCTGCCATTGGGACCAAAACATCCTTCTTATTAAAGCCTGTAAGATCCTAGGATTCTTCAGTTCATGATCATATCCTCTCTCTGTGAGGATATGCATGCTTTCCCCTTTCACATTCTCCCCAGCTTGCTTTCAAACAGCAAATGAAAAAGCAAATGTGATAAGTTTAATGCAAAGTTTTTTAAGCATTCATCTGTTCCAAGCTGCTTTTTTCTCCCTCAGGGTCATAATCCCCTCTGCCATATCACAATTAGCAGTGGAGGGGTCTGGGATTTAAATTCAGTGGATTACAACTTTCAAGGAGAAAAAGGCAGCAGGAATGAACAAAGTATGCAACATATAAATCTCTCTTTGTCCAAATGTATTTACCAATAAAAGTGAAGTTTCACACACATTAACATAAGAAGGAAAATATATTTGCAGTATTCTTTAAGACATCAAGTGAGTAGAGGAGTCCATATCCCCCTGAAAGTTGCACTCATAACTATAGATTTTTACAAAACATCAACAAAATGCTTTCTAAGTTTTTTAAAACTTCTACAACTTCTGACAGACAAGATGAAATCCTTCAATAGGCAGTGTTACACAGAGAAGCAACCAGGCACAATCTCAGGTGGCACGAAATATCCTGATGGTTATTGGCAAAACTGCTCAGTTGAAGCAGATGAAATACCTACAACCCAAACCCCATGGTTACTCTCTACTTCAGTGATATTTACTGATAAATGGAATTGCCAAGGTAGAGAGATTTTTTTGCCAGCTGGATCAGTGACATATGCCTAAGCCTTGAGTAATGGCAGAGATAATCCCCTCGCAGTTTTGATGGTTTCAGCGGGGAAACAGTGTATCAACAGATACATTTCTGGGAAGATGGAAAAATAATCATGTGATGTTGAGTGTGTGCAAGACAAAATTATAAATTCTATGGATATTGATAAAAAGTTGATAAATAGGAAAAGATATTTTCCTTGAACTCATGAATTATTTGTCAGAACGGACCAAGGAACTGCAATGGAATTATTCTGGACTTTCCAAGGAAATGGAATTGTTCTTCACCTTCTGAGGTACTGTATTTATTCTTGCAAACAGTCTTCTGGTGGTATCCCTTCCCTAGTGTCATGGTGAAGGAGAAGAGGACCAGAAGTGTTTGGAGCAGTTCTGGGCAGGGCACACAGCTCACACAGAAGAGGATCTACCCTTCCTTAACCCACCTCCTCTGCTGTTTCTTCTGCTTCTAAATGGGCAAATGACAAGATATTTCTTCATGCAACCTCCATATAACCTGTAACTGTAAAGTATATGATAGCACCTTATTAAGCAGTTTCTGTTCCACACAAGCAGATAAATACATTATAGTGCTTAAGAGTAAACCCCTCTGATTGGGAAAGAGAGTATTTGATGACAGCAATACCCATAATAAAGTCCAGAGCTGAGATTCTCATCATCCCATCTTAGTTTTTTCTATATCCAACATGTATTTCTCTTCTCCCAATAAGTTATTTCAAGTTAAATGCACATTTATAGATCAGATGTAGAAGCTAATCTGAAGTTCTTTCTATTTCTGGCTTCATCTGCATTCACTCTGGTGTTATTGTTTCATTAACACTAAAAGTCTTAGACTGTCTACCCTTCCACAGCAGATAAAGGTTGCCACACAATTAATCCTTTACAAAACACATAAACAATAAATTTAAACCAGTTGGTATAACTACTGTGGTGGGTTACTTTGATTTCAAATTATACAAAAACTAGCATCAGATAAATACTTTGAAGGGTTTTTTGTTCACCTCAATCTGCAGTGAAATTCTGTTCTTAATGGCAAGTAGCATTTTACTCTGAAAATGTCCCCCTTTATCACTGCTGAAGTCTAGTGGACTCCCCCCAAAACACTTTGTATTGATTTTACTCTCACTTTTATGTAACTGGTTTAGAACTGCAGGAGTCAAATCTCTAGTTCTTAGAGAGTAAGATGGGTAACTGTTTAAAAATGTTTATCTACTCTGAATAATGTCACTCCTGCACAGAGCTCCAGATCAGCAAAATACAATCTCACTGTCATTAAAGGCATAAATATTATAGATGAATTTTTAAATTCCACCTTGTTCCTTTAAACAAATCATAGAATGGTCTGTGTTGAAAAAGACTTTTAAGGTTATGTAGTTCCAGTCCCCCTACCATGTGCAGGGACACCTCCCATTTTACCTAAGGCTGCTTAAAGGCTCATCTAACCTGTCCTTAACACCTCCAGGGATGGGGCATCCAAAACTTCCCTAAAAACCTGTTCCAGTCCCTCACTACTCTTAGAGTAAAAAATTTTATCCTAATATCTAACCTAAACCTGTCCTTTTTAACTTTGAAACTATTCTCCCTGGTCACTAGCCGTCTTCACAAAAAGTCCAGTATTGATCAAGCCAAATTACAAATCCAAAGCACAAATCCATCTTTGCAAAATTATTAACAAAGATGTAATGGGAAAAGAGGTGGGGTTAGATAGAAATATGCATTGGAAAACAAACCCTTAATAAGCAACTAAATGAGTTTTTAGGCTTCCTCTACTCCAATATTTTTCATCACCCTGATAGGCAGGTAATGGAACACAAGGTTCATACTTAATAATATTTATCCCTTTCATTTTAATTGTCAAGGAGTGCAAGAATTAGTCCTGAACTTTCCAGAGATAATCTGAGAAATTTAAACCAATTCTTATGAATGCTACTGGTTAGTTTAGCACTAGCTGAAAGACTTTATCTGGTGAAGATTCATAATGTTGAAAACACCTCATTATAGCCAAATCAGCCATCACCTAGAAGTTAGTAACTGTGGAGAGCAGGATTGCTTATCCTCTTTAGTTTTTTAACCATTGAGTAAAAAAAGAGATTAAGCCCTACTATGGCAAATTTCTTCCAGATTAAGTACAAGTTGCAGCAGAAGATTTGAAATTGAAGAGCTTTCCAGCCTGTCATCATAACTATGCACATTGCTCCCAGATTGTACTGCTTTATCAGCTACAAGGATGATCTCTCCAATTCAGCTTAGGGCACTTAGGAAGATAAGCAAGGGGAGTCTTTGGATAAATTGTCTGTATGCTGTGTTTAGGGACAACTGAAGCTGAACCTTCTTTGATAAACTCAAACAGTGCAATGTGTACATTAGTGTTTTAGTGAGAATCAAGGGTGCAGTTTTGAAACAAACCTGATTGAACCCAGCTACAGAATAGCCTCAGAGCATATGAACTGTATTTCTTTTGGGTGAAACTACACTGAAAAATGTGCTCACAATACACACCTGATGCACTGCAGTAATTAATCCATGTTTGGACCTTGGGGCCAGAGGAAACCTAGCCCAAAGCAGATTCCCCTCTCCCATCATAACATATCCAATTCTCCTTAATAATATTACAGTTATTCCCTTTCCTTTTCTCCCCCATACTACCTGCTGATATAGCTATAAGCCAGTGATGCCAAAAAACATCTCCTGTTAACTGGACATATCTAGTATTACTCCAGAAATACCTAATTTTTTTGGAATATCAGTATTGGCATGAAATAGCTTCTCAAAAATTACTGAAAATGTCCTTGATGAAAATATGAAGGATGATATCTTAGCAGCCAAAGTTATCACAAATATTTTACTGTACAGCCAAATATACTAATTCACATTTAAGATTAGCTATATTTGTATTGCCTTACACATCAAAACACACTGTATCCAAGCTCTGCTGAAGACAGCATAACTTTTTCTGTGCAAGGACTCAAAATTTGTTCTATATCTTGCACTAAAGTCAATAAAAGATACTCTTTTTGTCTGAAATAAATGTATATTGCTAGACTGAAGCTGACAGCAAAGTCTCAGATATGAACAATTTCTCATTGTCTTTAATTATTTTGAATTTAATGTCCCCCTTTATGTTCTTTTCACACAGGAAGATGATAAAACACCTTTTATTTGATGGACATCCTCTAGATTTAGTAAGAAGCTGCAGATTGCCTTAGCAGTCTAATCAACATGAAAAAAATAAATCAAAGTCTTGGTAGTATTTTAAATATGGATGTCCTCTAACTTTGTCCTTGATAATCAATGCACAGTTAAATAGTTTTAGTGCAGGTGGGAAAATATCAGAAATGGCTCCAGGCTAGTAAACCTATGTTTGCTGCACAGACTGTCTTAATTATTTTCTGTTTCCCAAAAACGTGTACCTGTGTGTGTAAAATGCAGCAAAAATGCAGGTTTAAAACCACTCTAGTAAATAAAATTTTGTCTTTGTCTGGGCTATTAGTGAACCATTTTGCATAAGGCAGCTCTGTCTGACAAGAGTACACTGAAGGCTATTTTCAAAATCAGATGTGGAGTCAGGACCATGTTGACTCCATAAGTGGAGATGAGGTGACTTGCCATGCCATGTCAGGACTATGTATTATTGGAGACAGAATCCCACAGATGGATACTCAGGCTAGGTATTCTGAATCCATCTGAAAGGAGTTACCAGGCCTCAGGTATTTCTATGAGTTCTGTGCTGTTATTATGGGATCATAGATATCTATTTCCCTTTGGAGATTGCTTGCAGGAGGGATGTGGAATCCATTATCTACCTATTGATATGGGCTCCTTGAGAATCTTAAATCTCATAATGAAACAATAAACTTGGTTCTGTATTTTAACCTTCATGACCACACAATTAAACTTTGTGGCAAAAACCACAAGTGTTTCTCAGTGATGGCAAATGTGAGTCTTTTCTTCCTACTTAGATTACATCAATTGTGAAGTGAACCACAAAATTTCTACAGTTAGGGACAATTTCCCTGGAACAAATGTGGCCAAATGAGCCAAGGAAAACACTCTCAGAGAAGGCAGGAGAAGTGTTTCATAGATGACCCAAAAACTGAATCTAAAAGCACATCGTATTCTCACACATCAGGAGAGTATTTCAGAAAAGTTGTATATGATGTTATTTAAAGAAATTTTCCTTGCCAAAAATGTAATCCTAATATTTCTGGTAGTTTTGAGATTAGTCCAGTAGAGTCTTCTTAAAAAGATGTCTCCAAATACTTAACCAAAATCAAAGGGACATTGGTCAGACCTGTTGGATACAGAAATCATTTGGGTAGATAAAATTAGAAGAACTGTACTATGGATTTAGTAGGCCACATTTTCTATATCTGATATAAATGCTGCATGTAGCATTGATCCTATGACGTATTTTGTGCCTCTGTGAAGACACAAAGTATTTTGTTCACTGTATACTTCCAGATCATTATTTTACTCAGTATCACCTGTCTATGAATTGGAATTTTATGAACTCATTGGCATTAAGGACTAGGGACTGACATTCCAGTATTGCTTTCTGCACTGTATTATTATTCAATTCATTTATTGTGGATAAAATATGTGGGTTTTAACTTGCTAAAGTAGCTCTGAAACCGTTCACAAACAGAATAAATGCAGATCCTCACAGAGAATCACTTTTTCTTTAAGCAGCAAATACACCTCTCTCCAAGAAACAATTTTTACAGCTGTGTACTCAAAACAAAGGTGAGAAGTGCATTAATCTGGGCAGAATCAATATTAGCTTGTCTTGAACCCAAACATAAGCATAAAATAACAGTGTAAAAAACTATTGATTGTTTGACTGTGTGATACTGTGAATCACATGTGGTACATGAATCACAGAGGCACAGTGATTGCATGGCCAGGCACAATGTACAAGCATTTTGCATAAGTGTGTGGGCAATGTGACCTCCACAGAAGGAAAAGGCTTGTACAGATTGCACTCAGATGGCACAGGAGAACATGGCATTACTGCAAGAAGCACAATTTTCAAGATTAAGAATAGAGTACCAAATAAGCATGAAGGTCTGCAGATGAGGAGAACTGTTTGCTGAACACACAAGGACAGCTCAAAAAACCAGAAGTGAGATGAGCAGCCCATGACATTCTCCTTTTGGAGGGGGGAAAGCAACCAGGCAAAAGATGTGAGCAAGGAGAGGTGCATTAAAAAAAAAAAAAAAAAGATATTCAGCTCTGACTTTCCTTTTGGAATAGCTGTGAAGCCTGGTCACCTTGATCTCAGGAGCTGAGGTGCTTTAAGGGCCTGATCCACCAGTGCTCACTATCTAGCATGGCCTCTGTGCTATGTACAGTCATAACAATTTTAGTCAGATATTAAGATCTTACTGGGTAAGAGCAAGGCATTAGCCTAAGTATGTTAGTGAGTACCAGTCTACCCCACTGCTGTTTAAAGTTTAATTCTGGTTTAATCTTCTACACTCTCTCATCACAGCAATCTCCAAATCAGCTATTGATATTTATGTATATGGAGACATTTATAACACTTATTCATTTGTGGCTGTTATATTTTTGTTGACTTGTTAAAATGGAAGAATCCACCAGAGGTACCAAAGGCTACTATTTCCTTTGTACTCCACCTTAAATTAGGAAGAGGCAGAGGACATTGTTTTCTCACAAAACATGGAAGATAACAGCAGATGTCACGAGGTAGCAGCTGTCACAAGCAATACATTTTCAATAGCAGAGATTGTGATTTTTTGACTCAAAAATCCTCACGCCCAACAGTTTTGTATCACTGGAAATATTAACTCATTAAGCAGAAATTCACTGTGTACTGGGGACAAGGGAATTACTGAAAGTTTCTCTGGTTGTGGAGGTATGAAGCTAGAGATGCTGATCACTGTATTTTAAGCATCAACATTTTCCCCTCCAAGCTGCAGACACAGGGTGAGGCTTACACAGAGTGCAGGAGTTTTGAATGAAACTGTTCCTGGTACAGGCTAGCCAGGACATTTTTGGGAAATAAAAACCTCAGTAACAGCTACAGCTATATTGGCTCTTTATTTCAACAATGATAGCTGGACAGTTTATACTTAGTATCACATTTTGCACAAAATTTACTGATTGATTCTGTGTTTTACTTTTTTTTTTTTTTTTTTTTTTTTTTTCAAACAACTGCCATATTCTAAGAGTTTTTCTTGAAAAAGTGGTTAATTTTTTTTTCCTACAATTGCTGCTAGCAATATGCTGTGACAGTGGTTGTCTTTGCCCTGCATTTAGAGGAAATGAATTATTTTAGCTAAAAGGAACAATTTCTATTTAATGTAAATTATATCTTGGTAGCTTGCAATCAAATCTTATACATGATACTGAACCATGAGGTACAAAACTGACTTTGCTTTCTTAAAGTTGTTTAATCTTATTGACAAGCTAGAATTATGCAGCTGGGATCTCACAAATTTTTTGCAGTGTAACCAAAGACCTTTTGGTTTTCTTCTCTCTGAGCTACAGTCTTCAAGAATGTCCAAATATGATGCTTTAGTCTGTAGCATTGGGATGATGCTTGTCTTTTCAAGTGAACTGAGCCTAACAATGAAATCCTGATACAGGCTGGTGTTTCTTTTTCTCTAGATATTTAATATTCCTACTCAATGAAAAACAGAACTAGGTTAAAAATTGCATTGCTTGATAAAGTGCTGTCATAGCTTTTTGACTAGATAGTGCTATGGCCAAACTTCAGTCTTACTGTGATTGAGGATTCAATAAATAGGGAATTTTTTCCAGATTACATATCCTGGAAAGATACAAAAGAGGGTTGTTTTGTTAAAAGTCAGAGCTGTCAACTATAACTGTTAAATTTTAAAACTCTATGAGCTCTTGACTTCAAAAAACTCTACCTCTACCTAAATTTTTGCTTTTCACCTGTATATTCAAGCTTTCTTTTCATTTGATTAACATTAGTGAACAAAAATTATCCCATCCTTCTTGTACAGTTAGCAAAGATATGCTTAATAACTGCATTTCTATAATTACATTAAAATGTATAATTTTATTTATACATTTCTGAGAATAGGAACTGGTCTGAAACATGGTTCAACATCCTTCCTATTAGATGGTTGCAATCTTTAGAAGATATAATTTTTGTCAGTATATTTAATTTGGTCTGGATGAAGAAACAGGTATTAGGAGATGGTAGGCAAATTTTCCCCCAGATATCATAAATGTAAGGAACAAAACCCTCTGTTTGATCTGTAATCAAAAGGAAGTGATGCAGTTTTAGGAATTCAAGAAAATATAAGTGAAAATGTGAATGGCAACACTACTGTAATGAAATAGGTTTTAAAATATTCATAACATAAATATTCATAACATGTAGTTGCAGAAGTATTGCATCCATGTATGGTTTTAAATTTATATATGTCAAATGAACAGACTGAACTCAGACACTCTGTATCTATAAACAGAGTGTGTTTGTGTGCTCACCTGAGCCTGTTTAAGTGAACTTCAAGTGAAAATAGGACAATAAAAACACATAGGATCAAATACTGGTAGATAGAACCAGACACCAGCCTGCCTAATCAAACACATGAATTCCTCCAGCAAGCAGTACAAGTTCCATTCTGTGCTTGTTCTAAAGACACATGAATTCACAGAGATCATGCATGATGTCCTGCATTGTCTCAGCTAATATAACCATTTGTTAATATAGCCATCATCAAAAGATCAGCTGGAAAAAAAAATCTGTTCCAAATACTGACTAAAGAAAATATTAAGCCTTAAGGTGATAAAATTCTGGGTGTAATTAATAAATTATGTATTGATGACAGAAAATAAGACCTTCTAGATCAGTTTTGACTGCAGAGGAACACTTAATGTGCAATTTAGTCATCTTATTAAGCAAAACACTTCGTCATTTCTTGAGGGAATATTATTGCAGTCCAATTAGACCAAAAAAAAATTGTAAAAGCTAATTTTATGTTACAGCCCCCATAGGCCAAACAATAGAAAATATTTGTGAGGGAAGACAGTAATGTGGAAGAGACTATTCTGAAAATTAACCTTACAGTGATAGAATCCACAGAAAACACTGTATAATGCTGCTCAGTCAAGCCAATCATTTAATAAGCAATTGCTTCTTTATAAGATTCAGTTTCTGAAGTTCTTTTAGATGCATCATTAGGAAATCAAAGGATAGAGGTCTGGCGTTTTCAGAGGTCACTGTCAAAGCAAAATCCTAAAAAAGATAACAAAAGCATTTCTGGAAGACGCCAGTTTAATCTATAGCTGAAAATCTACAAATAGAATATTACTGATCTTTCTAAAAGTCAACATAGAAAATTTTCCCTTTTTAAAGCAGTGTTTCATGTATTTGAGGACTTCTGTCTTTCCACAATCTTTCTTTTTTTAAACTAACCATATCTGATGTTTTTTTCAAGTCAAAATGGAGGTGAGTGTGTAAATGCATAGATATTTTGTGGCTAAAATGAGCATACTACCTATAATGAAGCAAAATATTTATATCACATGAATAATAAATAAAGTT
Organism: Oenanthe melanoleuca; assembly: GCF_029582105.1. NCBI lineage: Eukaryota > Metazoa > Chordata > Aves > Passeriformes > Muscicapidae > Oenanthe > Oenanthe melanoleuca. The sequence goes on from NC_079339.1 coordinate 19,707,392, forward strand.
AATTATAAATGCAGAACTGCTATTTCTCGTAATTCTGTTAGAACCATGGAATGCTTAGAAAGAAAAAGAAAACATCATCCTTTCTCTTGCTCCTTTCCCTAGATCAAGATATTTAGAGCCCCATCCAACCTGACCTTGAACAATTTCAGGGATGGGGCATCCACAACTTCTCTGTGCAACCTGTTCCAGTGTCTCACCTGATGAATATCTTCTTAATATGTATTCTAAACCTACCCTCTTTCAGTTCAAATCTGCTTTCACTTGTCCTTTCACCACACTTCCTCATAATGAGCCTCTCCATCTTTTCTGTAGCCCCCTTTTATGCACTGGGAGGCTCCTATAGGGTTTCCCTGGAGTCTTCTATTCCCCAGGCTCTATAGACCTCAACCTCTTCATCATCATCATGGTAATGCTCTGAATCATTTGTCCTTAAGTCATTAATTTTTATTATTTACACACAGTGCTTTCCTATTTAATTTTTTCAGAACCTTGCTTCAATTTATCAAGAAGATAACAGTGTTCTAATTCTGTCCTGCTGAGTGTTTGCAGTTTTGCCTGCTTTGTGTAATTTGCAAGGTTAATACCCTTGTTCTTCCTCCTGGAAGTTCCTGGGGTTTTATTTAATGTTTTTAGCTTAAATTACCCTTTTCTGTTTTGATTACACCACAACTCATTTTCTGCCACAGCTCCCTGTACCTGCTAGCCAATGCATGCCTTCCACTGCTACTAGTCCTGTTCTCAGTCCTCCCAGTTATCTCCATCCCTTGTCATTGTAACCTGTCTCTTCCCTCCAAAAAAGCATCTTCTGGAGGATTTGGTCCAATCCCTCAATAAAAGCCAAGCTCCCCCACTGCCTCAGCTTACCTGTGAACTTACCTGTGTTGGGATTTCTTAGGTTGTAGCTGCTGAGTTTTCTCCAAAGAGCAAGATGTTGAAGCAATAGCAAAGCCTTACAGAAGTTGAGGTTTTTCATGCTCTCACCTACAGCAATTGCATGTGGTAAAAGTTGCTATTGACTCAGTACATTTGGTCACATATCTGATGACAATTGTTTTTTTTCTGGAGTACTTTTACAAATTGATTATTTTCTGTTTCCTTCTGGGAAATGAAATTTAAACAGTTAGATTGGAATTTCTCATTTCCTTTGCAAGTCAAGTACATTCCCTTTCATCCCAGTAATCCATATATATATATACATATATACATATACATATATATATAAATAAATATTCTTGTTGCTAGAAATGTTAGAGGTTAGATCTCATTAGGCTACTGGAGAACACATCTGATTTAAGTACTCTCTAACTTGCCCTTTATGATGCATATTTTTCTTAAAAATCAACTTACTTCTTATCTTATTTCCTCCTAAACCAATTTTAAACAGGAAAATGAGAAGCCAAGATTATGTTTTCAGATGAAAATTATGTCTAGGAAAAAAAAAGAGCTATAAATCTTACTAGACTAAAGCTTGCTTAGGTTAGATATCAGAGAAAGGCTTTTATGCAGAAGGTGGTTGAACACAGAAAAGAGGTCACAGCACCTCTTTAAATACAAGAAGCATTTGTGATTTTTGGGGTGTCCTTTGTAGGGCCAGGAGTTAAATTTAATGATTGTCTTTCAATTCAGCATATTCTGTGATTCTATGATGCTTTTTTGATTAGCTATCACAATATGTTTCTAATATTTTTGGTAATAGATTAAAATAGCCTGCCCACAGAATCATTTATCTCAAACAAAAAATATGTCTTTCTATCTAATTAACTTCTTAACTGCAAAAAACCTCCACATCCCTGAGCCCAAAGTAATGAAGACAAAGAGACCCTAACTCTCACACTCCTTTGCCCATAAAGGGTGAAATGCCTCCTTTTTCTCTCTCAATCTGTTTAATTCTGTTAATAGAATTAGGCTCAATTGCATCTTATTTGTCTCAATAAGGAATGTCATTCTTCTCTAGTTTTAAGAACAATTTACAAATACCAAGATGGCATACAAATTTTGAGATTTTTCTGGTGTGTAGAAGTTGCACTGCGAAAATAGGAAGAGCAAATAAATCAAGTTCTCAATCTGCTTTTCTCCCCACCTTCCTCCCCCCTCTGTATTTCTGAGACATTTTGCTGGTATGAGTGGCTTTCCTTAACTGCAACATAGCACAAGTTGAAAGAGTCAGTGCAGATGGCACTGGGCATGCAAGACAGACAGAAGAGTTAATATGAATTAACTTTCAGGACAAGAATGTTCACAATGATCTGATTACTTTTAGTTAAGAAGGAGATGAAGAGCAACGATTGAAACTTTGAAATTTTCTCTTCAGTGGCTGTTATTCCACAGAATGACTTGAACTTTACTAGGATCAGCTTTCTTATCTTAAGCATGTTCATTAATAATGTGTATGCTCTGTGTATCTGCAAAGAGAACACACTTTTTTTTTACTTTTTTATCATAGCATCATACATTAGGTGAATGATTGGGGGTAAATGACAATATTGATACTAAGAAACTTAATCTGTATGCAGAATGTTGTATTTTTGTGTATTT